>NC_052168.1:1231041-1304729 GCF_902713615.1 Scyliorhinus canicula | reverse complement strand
ACAGCCCCTCCCCCCCACACAGCCCCTCCCCCCCCACACAGCCCCTCCCCCCCCACACAGCCCCTCCCCCCCCACACAGCCCCTCCCCCCCCACACAGCCCCCTCCCCCCCACACAGCCCCTCCCCCCCACACAGCCCCTCCCCTGGCGCCCCTCGCCCACGCCAGGCGCGCTCCCGCGGACTGTGTCCACTGACCTCACTAAAATGGCCGCCTCATCAGCCTGGCTGTGACGTCATGGCACAGTGAGGGCGGGGTGGAGTTCCCGGATCACTGCTCCCTGCACCGCCGCCCGGCCCCTCCCCCTACCGCCGCTCGGCCCCTCCCCCTACCGCCGCTCGGCCCCTCCCCCTACCGCCGCCCGGACCCTCCCCCTACCGCCGCTCCGTCATGACTTCACCGCGCAGCCAGATGACGCTGCCGGACGCAGGCCCGCCCCCCGCCCGCTGGACACAGACAAGAGGTTAGTGGCGCCGGAGGGAGCTGCCCGGCAGCGGGAGGGAGAGAGGGAACGGCCCCTGACCCCCGCCTCCGGCCCGGGAAAGCCGCCCCCACTCGCCGGACAGCGGCCGCTCGGCGGGTCAGGGGTCACCGGCCAGCTTCTGCGCCGCCTCTCATTGGCTCTCGGGAGGCACGTGACCGGGGCCCCCTCACCAGGGCTGGGTTCCCCTCCCCAGGAGTGGGGTACCCTCCCCCCCCCATCTCAGTGCTGGGGTACCCTTCCCTCCCCCCCTCCCCAGGGCTGGGGTACCCTCCCCCCATCTCAGTGCTGGGGTACCCTTCCCTCCCCCCCCTCCCCAGGGCTGGGGTATCCTCCCCCCATCTCAGTGCTGAGGTACCCTTCCCTCCCCCCCCCCCCATCTCAGTGCTGGGGTACCCCCCCTCCCCCCAATCTCAGTGCTGGGGTACCCTCCCCCCCATCTCAGTGCTGGGGTACCCTCCCCCCATCTCAGTGCTGGGGTACCCTCCCCCCATCTCAGTGCTGGGGTACCCTCCCCCCATCTCAGTGCTCGGGTACCCCCCCCCCCATCTCAGTGCTGGGGTACCCCCCCCATCTCAGTGCTGGGGTACCCCCCCCACCTCAGTGCTGGGGTACCCCCCCCCCCATCTTAGTGCTGGGGTACCCTCCCCCCATCTCAGTGCTGGGGTACCCTTCCCTCCCCCCCCCCCCCTCCCCAGGGCTGGGGTACCCTCCCCCCATCTCAGTGCTGGGGTACCCTCCCCCCCCTCCCCCAGGGGTGGGGTACCCTCCCCCCCCCCCCCATCTCAGTGCTGGGGTCCCCTCCCCCCCCTCTCCCAGGGGTGGGGTACCCTCCCCAGGGCTGGGGTACCCTCCCCCCCCCATCCCCTGGGCTGGAATACCCTCCTCCCCAGGGCTGAAGTACCCTCCCCAGGGCTGGGGTACCCCTTCCCCAGGGCTGGGGTACCCTCCTCCCCCCCCTCCTTCCCCAGGGCTGGGGGACCCTACCCAGAGCAGGGGTGCCCCCTTCTCCAGAGGCCTGGGGCAACCCCCCCCCCCCCCCCCCACTGGGAGCGGGGGGGGGGGGGGGGTGAGAGAGGTTCAGAGCACACGCTCAGCCCTTAATCCAGTGCCGCTGGATGGAGGATGGAGAACAGGAGAAACCCAGAGTCCCCTCCCCAAGGTGCCAGTGCTGACGGTGGGTCCCCTGCCCAAGGTGCCAGTGCTGACGGTGGGTCCCCTGCCCAAGGTGCCAGTGCTGACGGTGGGTCCCCTGCCCAAGGTGCCAGTGCTGACGGTGAACCCCGGTGCCTGTTCTTCACCTGCAAATTCTCAAACAGCCATCTGTGAAGGTCAATCCACCTCCCCCCACCCACCCCCGCTAACTAGACTCCGAGGCTGACGGTCTGTTTCCCTTGGGTTGTGTTTTTTTAAATGTCAGTTCTCCCAAAGTGTCTGTCTGACATGGAAGTGAGAGAGAACTGTCAATGAGTTTATAACCATTTATGCAATTCAGTCAGTGTGTTGAATAATAATGCAGCCCAGGGTAGACTTCCATTTCTGTGATGAGGCCAAAAACAAAAATCAAGGCTGTCACACCCTGGGCCAGTATTGAGAATAACACTACCTGTTGGATGGGCAGGATTGAGGGCGTGTCGCACTGTCCAAGAGCCTGTAGTCAGGGAGCGCCACACTGTCCGAAGGTCTGTAGTGAGATAGCGCCCCACTGTCCGTGGGCCAGTAGTGAGGGTGTGCCACACTGTCCGAAGGTCTGTAGTGAGGTAGCGCCCCACTGTCCGTGGGCCAGTAGTGAGGGAACACCGCTCTGTCTGAGGTACGCCACTGCTGTCCCAGCCAAATGTTTGACCCTCAATCGCAACCCAACTATCTGGTCATTATCCCACAGCTGTTTATGGGATTTTGCTGTACACAAATTGGCTGCTGGGTTTTCTACAATACAACAGGGACTATGTTTCAAAAGGTACCTCATTGGATGTAACACAAATCAGGATGTTCGGTGGTTGTGAAAGACTTTGCATATAAAACACCAACAAACATAAAGTCATTTCCAATTGGGGTCTGACTTCGGAATAGCGGCTCTCCTTAGCCAGGGGGCTGAGGGGAGAGGGTGGGGGATATTTTGGGGGCAGCAGTTATCAACAGGAAACTGTCAATCCACAGCAATCACAATTTCCTCAAATTGACCACACAGTCCATATTTATAGACCCATTCCCCCAAAGGTGGAGGAGCAGTACAGGCAGGGTGGGTGGAACACAGCATTGCTGCTGGAGACTGACAGCTCCACTTGCTAGGTCAGGGTCTGTCGCTCTGTAGGTTACAGAACTTCGAAAGCAATCCCAATTACTTTAAAAAAAATTTGTAAGAATTTCTATCATTACTACCCTTCCAAAAAGTGAAATCCAGATCTTTACCACCTTTAACAGCACCTCCATTCTGTGTGTGTTTACTAATAGAGCAGCATGATGTGGAGATGCTGGCGTTGGACTGGGGTGGGCACAGTAAGATGTCTGGTGTTGTAGCTGCTAATCCCCCCCCCCCCCCGCCCGCCTCCCCTCCGAGTACAGTTATGCTGGGTTTTGAACTTGACTGATCCCCTGTTTTGCAGGCTTTGGCGTGCAGTGTGTGGGAGCAGAATGTCTGAGCAACTTCACAGCATCAACCTCCAGAACTTTAGCAGGTCGCTGCTGGAGACACTAAACTCCCAGCGCTTGGGTGGCCACTTCTGCGATGTGACAGTGCGGATCCACAACACAGCTCTCCGAGCCCACCGCTGTGTCCTGGCTGCCGCTAGCCCCTTTTTCCATGATAAGCTGTTGTTGGGTTACAGCGAAATTGAGGTCCCGCCCCTCGTCTCAGCCCAGACTCTGCGCCGGTTGGTGGATTTTATGTACAGTGGCTCGCTGATGGTTTCTCACGTGGAGGCTCTGCAAATCCTCACGGCAGCTAGTGTCCTCCAGATCAAAACCATCATCGATGAATGCACACGTATTATTTCACAAAATGCCCCTCAAAAGACTCCGGGATTCCAATCGTTCGTCAGCCACAAAATGGACCTTTCTGATGAAAAGGAAGCCATTATTTGCCAAACAGTCAGTGACCAGATGCACAAGTTTCCCATGGGACTGATTGAAACAGCGTTGTCACCCCATGGGACTGAAAAAGAGTTTGATTTTGTGCGCGCCGGTGCAAAGAACATGGTAACAAGTGAAGCAGGCTACAAATCGGAAGAAATCAGCCCCAGTCTGAACAGGCAGTTACCATCTACCCGACAGAAGGGAGCGGCAGAGCAGGCTCTACCTGACCAGGAGAACCTGTCTCTGATGGACACCAGCCGTAACAGTGAGGTACGCGCTCTGTGGTACAACACTGCAGCCAATCAGCGGCCCGACATGTCATTGTTGCCGCAAGGTAGCCATAGCCGCAAACAACGCCAGCCAATCCGTCTGCAGATGGCAGACGGAAGTCAAGTGACCATCAAGGAAGAAGATGATGACCTCCTTTACTGTGGGGAGAGCATTTCCGGAGCCACTATCTCTGATCAGTCAACCGAGCAGATCAGTCAAGGTGAACAGACTGAGGATATTTCTGAGGCAAATGCATTTGACCCCGACCAGAATACAATAGGGGAACCAAGGGACTCTGCCAGTCATTTGAATTTGAGTGGTAAAGGGGACGAGTTAGAATTTTTTAGTGCTAGTGATCTCTTACCTGAGGAGCTGAAGTCCTTTTGGCAGGGAGAAAGAGAGGAGAAGGAGCCCTCCTTGCAACAAAACCGTAAAGCAGACTGCAAGTCCCAACTCGATGCCTCATACCCACGGCCTTCGACATTCATGCAAGACTTTCTACCAGGATCTACCATGCAGACCACCCCGAGGAACCAGGCGTGCTCTGTGCAGTATGATCAGGCAGACACAGGTGGCACCACCAGTCACCGAAACCTCTTCCAGATGAATCTTCCTCAGTCCCCTCATCTTGCAACTTTGCCCTCCACCTCCCAGACATGCCTGCCCAGCATTTCAACCCAGCCACCTTGCCAGAATGCCCCCGTATTCCTGGATGGGACCCAGACTGTGCCAGCTGCTTCACAGGCCAGCCAGAGTGCCAGTGAAACGGAGAAAAAGCCCTACGGATGCACGCAATGCGGGAAGACCTTCAGCTCCAGACAGAACTATGCCAAGCACATGTTTGTCCACACAGGTGGGTTCGTCATGATTTCCCCTTTTTCAAATTATTCTCGCTGTCCCCTTGTGGGTTAATATGTTTCCCATGTGCTTAATCTTGGATAAGTGATGGAGTTTCACTGGGGTCCACCTTCCCAACCCATGACCACTACTACCTAGAAGGACAAGAGCAGCAGATATCTGGGAACCCCACCACCTGGAGGATCCCCTCCAAGTCACTCACCACCCTGACTTGGAAATATATCGGCCGTTCCTTCACTGTCGCCGGGGTAACATCCTGGAACTCCCTCCCTAACAGCACTGTGGGTGTACCTACGCCTCAAGGACTGCAATGGTTCAGCTCACTGCAAGAACGCACTGCAGCTCACCACCACCTTCTGAAGGGCAACTAAGGATGGGCAATAAATGCTGGCCTAACTAACGACGCCCACATCCCATCAATGAAATTTTAAACAAGAATAGATGCCCCCTTTTATGCTTCGCTGGTCATTTATTTGCACTTTTCTCCATCCTCGCGTGAAGGCGCTGACTCTCACTGGGGGACAGTTCCTGAAGGTGCTGATTCTCACTGGGACACAGTTCCTGAAGGTGCTGACTCTCACTGGGATACAGTTCCTGAAGGTGCTGACTCTCACTGGGACACAGTTCCTGAAGGTATTGACTCTCACTGGGGGACAGTTCCTGAAGGTGCTGACTCTCACTGGGACACAGTTCCTGAAGGTGCTGACTCTCACTGGGACACAGTTCCTGAAGGTGCTGACTCTCACTGGGGGACAGTTCCTGAAGGTGCTGACTCTCACTGGGGGACAGTTCCTGAAGGTGCTGACTCTCACTGGGACACAGTTCCTGAAGGTGCTGACTCTCACTGGGGGACAGTTCCTGAAGGTGCTGACTCTCACTGGGGGACAGTTCCTGAAGGTGCTGACTCTCACTGGGACACAGTTCCTGAAGGTGCTGACTCTCACTGGGGGACAGTTCCTGAAGGTGCTGACTCTCACTGGGACACAGTTCCTGAAGGTGCTGACTCTCACTGGGGGACAGTTCCTGAAGGTGCTGACTCTCACTGGGACACAGTTCCTGAAGGTGCTGACTCTCACTGGGGGACAGTTCCTGAAGGTGCTCACTCTCACTGATACCAGTGATGGATGGTTCCTGAAGGTCATTGATCATAGAATTTTCAGTTAGAAGGAGCCATTCGGGCCATTGAGTCTGCACTGGCCCTTGGAAAGAGCACTCTACTTAAGCCCTCGCCTCCACCCTATCCCCGTAACCCCACCTAACCTTTGGACACCAAAAGTCAATTTTAGCATAGCCAACCCACCGAACCTGCACATCTTTGGAGTGTGGGAGGAAACCGGAGCACCCGGAGGAAACACAATCTGACACAGGGAGAAAGTGAAAACTCCGCACAGACATTCACCTGAGGCCAGAATTGGGCCTCTGGAGCTGTGAGGCAGCAATGCTCACTGTGCTTCCGTGCCGCCACCCACTGACTGGGATACAATAGGTATCGTGGGCAGTAATTCTCACAGGTATACACAGGTTTCAGGTGCTGATTCTCGCTGAGGCACAGCGTTTACAGGCAAAAACTCACTGGGTCACATAGATACTGAGGCGAACATAACACACGGCCCCTCCCAGCCTCGTGAACGATAACACGACCCCTCCCAGCCTCGTGAACCATAACACACGGCCCCTCCCAGCCTCGTGAACGATAACACGGCCCCTCCCAGCCTCGTGAACGATAACACGGCCCCTCCCAGCCTCATGAACCATAACACACGGCCCCTCCCAGCCTCGTGAACCATAACACACGGCCCCTCCCAGCCTCGTGAACATAACACACGGCCCCTCCCAGCCTCGTGAACCATAACACACGGCCCCTCCCAGCCTCGTGAACCATAACACGGCCCCTCCCAGCCTCGTGAACCTTAACACACGGCCCCTCCCAGCCTCGTGAACGATAACACGACCCCTCCCAGCCTCGTGAACCATAACATGGCCCCTCCCAGCCTCGTGAACCATAACATGGCCCCTCCCAGCCTCATGAACCATAACACACGGCCCCTCCCAGCCTCGTGAACCATAACATGGCCCCTCCCAGCCTCATGAACCATAACACACGGCCCCTCCCAGCCTCGTGAACCATAACACACGGCCCCTCCCAGCCTAGTGCAAGTATAGAATCAGACCATCAACCTTCCTGCTTTGTGCGGCTGCAGCTTTTACCTGAGGATCTATCGGGTGAAGAGAGAATGTGGGCTTGGGATTGCAGGAAAGGAGAAGCATGAAAATCTCAGGCGAGGGGCAATGTTGAGAATGGAAAAGGCAGGCCTTCATGAATAACCTCAAGCCGGTATGGAAATTGAACCCACGCTGCTGACCTCAAGAACCAGCTGTCTAGCTGAGCTAAACCGCCCCCAGTAGAGGTGAGAGAAAGTCATGGAGTCGTTTGTTAAGGAGGAATTTGAAAATGTTTTGTGAATTTGCGTAGTAGAAACATTCAGTATCGAATCCCCAAACTAAAAGGTTTTTGGTGGCCATATAGAACTGTACAGCACAGAACAGGCCCTACGGCCCTTGTGAGGATGCAGTAGCGGAATGTTTTTGGGGGAGTATCAGGGTGGCTGATAACAATCTCATTATGTTTGAAGACGCTTTTTGTTTGAACAGAATCACCAAGTCCTGCAGCATTTGCTGTGGGATGAAATGGGTCAGGGTAAATAAACTGGCTGCCATTGCCAAGGCTCAGTTCCCAAATTCTAGTCACTCTCTTTCCTGAAGATGTTGAAGCTCCACAGTCCTGGTTTCGGGGAGTGCTTCGGCAGTGGTCAGGAAGAGAATCCTTGGCTGGCTTTTCCCCCTGCCTGAGCCCTTAAAACCGATCATGATCACAGAGTACCTCCTGCTGCACAGCCCCCCCCCCCCCCCCCCCCCCCCCCCCCCGATACTGCCAGATCAGATCAGTTACTCAGTTTACGTCGGGAGTGTGAATATGTGCAAAGTCTGGCTCACTGTCACACCACTGACACCTTTGCACATTTGGCCATCAGTTCATTGATTACTGAATGGTGTCTAATGATCATTTTCAGTCTCTCTCTTCTCTGATTTATTGATCTCTTTTCTCCCCACCTCCTGCAGGTGAGAAACCCCATCAATGCAGCGTGTGTTGGCGGTCATTCTCGCTTAGGGACTACTTGATAAAGCACATGGTCACACATACAGGAGTGCGAGCGTACCAGTGCCCGGTGTGCAATAAACGCTTCACACAAAAGAGCTCCTTGAATGTGCACATGCGGCTACATCGTGGTGAGAAGGCCTTCGAGTGTCATGTCTGTAACAAGCGTTTCTCTCACAAGACTCTACTGGAGAGGCACATGGCCACGCACATTATATAAACACACGTGTGCCAGGCTGAACTAGGTAAATCCCACACGCTGGATTTACCTGGGATAATTGAATGTTGAGCAAACCTATGCTGTACACACAAGGACGTTTCACCCAGCGATATAAAGCAGCTGTATAATATCACTGGATGGGGAAGTGGTGAGCACAGCACACCTCATTACACCCCCACCCCCCCACTCCCCTCCCCAAAGAAAAACAAGGAACTTCCCCACATGGCTCAGTGAGTGGATGAGACACACAACAGAAAGGAGCCAGGTGTGAATCCCAATCTGTATTCCAAAATAAACTCAGTTTAGGATTTAAGAGTTGATGTCAACACCCATGGGAGGCGATCCAGCCAGAATTCCTTATCCATTAGAAAGGGGAAATCAGCCAGGATTCCTTATCCATTAGAAAGGGGGAATCAGCCAGGATTCCTTATCCATTAGAAAGGGGGAATCAGCCAGGATTCCTTATCCATTAGAAAGGGGGAATCAGCCAGGATTCCTTATCCATTAGAAAGGGGGAATCAGCCAGGATTCCGTATCCATTAGAAAGGGGAAATCAGCCAGGATTCCTTATCCATTAGAAAGGGGAAATCAGCCAGAATTCCTTATCCATTAGAAAGGGGAAATCAGCCAGGATTCCTTATCCATTAGAAAGGGGGAATCAGCCAGGATTCCTTATCCATTAGAAAGGAAATCAGCCAGAATTCCTTATCCATTAGAAAGGGGAAATCAGCCAGGATTCCTTATCCATTAGAAAGGGGAAATCAGCCAGAATTCCTTATCCATTAGAAAGGGGAAATCAGCCAGGATTCCTTATCCATTAGAAAGGGGGAATCAGCCAGGATTCCTTATCCATTAGAAAGGAAATCAGCCAGAATTCCTTATCCATTAGAAAGGGGAAATCAGCCAGAATTCCTTATCCATTAGAAAGGGGAAATCAGCCAGAATTCCTTATCCATTCGTCAGTGTGTTGATTTTAATCATGAACAGAATCAAGCCCAGCTAGGATGTTGTTCAATTAAATATTCTCCTGATATCTGGGGCAAGTATCCTCCGGGGTGGGGATGGGTCGGGGTGGTTTTCTGAACACCCCACGCCATGTAGCGATTGGGTGGGTGAAATTCCTGAAAACCCATTTTAAATCAATAGATTAACAATGTTGTTAAGATTGTACACAGGAATTTGACACAAATTCATTGATCAGTGTTGGAAAACTAGTAGCCAGTAAAATATGAACATTTAATGAATTTGCAAAGGAGCCATTCTGGTGAACTCACTCCAGTTCCTGGGCTTGTTCTGGCTGCTCTGTGGGTTAATTGACTTCAAGCTCTAGTTGCAATATTTTATTTAATTATTAAAAACTAATTGGACTAATTGTTAGCTAAACTAACCGTAGCTTAGTATTTTAAAATACTGCCTGAAATATTTAATTCTTTATAAATTTATAAACTCGAGTGAGGTGTTCTGCCGTGTTTAGGTAATTGCCGTTCAGAGTAAAATCCCGATCGCTGTTTATCCAGCTTCCATGTTCACTGCCTTCACTGTTTGCTGACTGTTGCCTTGTTGCATCAGGGACCTGCAAATGTGTTTAGACAAATTTCAGACATGAAAGTGCACAGACCTATGACATATCAACCAACCTGCAATCTCTGAGATCACCCCCAGCAGATTCCCTGTAATCTCTGAGATCACCCCCAGCAGATTCCCTGTAATCTCTGAGATCACCCCCATCAGATTCCCCACAATCACTGAGATCGCCCCCATCAGATTCTCCACAATCACTGAGATCGCCCCCAGCAGATTCCCCACAATCTCTGAGATCATCCCCAGCAGATTCCCCATAATCTCTGAGATCGCCCCCAGCAGATTCCCCGTAATCTCTGAGATCACCCCCAGCGGATTCCCCACAATCTCTGAGATCACACCCAGCAGATTCCCCACAATCTCTGAGATCACACCCAGCAGATTCCCCACAATCTCTGAGATCACACCCAGCAAATTCCCCACAATCTCAGTGATCACCCCCAGCGGATTCCTCACATTGATCACCCCCAGCGGATTCCCCACAATCTCACAGAGATCACCCCCAGCAGATTCCCCACAATCTCTCTGTGATCACCCCCAGCAGATTCCCCACAATCTCTCTGTGATCTCCCCCAGCAGATTCCCCACATTCTCACAGGGATCACCCCCAGCAGATTCCCCACAATCTCTCTGTGATCTCCCCCAGCAGATTCCCCACAATCTCACAGTGATCTCCCCCAGCGGATTCCCCACAGTCCCAGTCCACCTTCTAGTTTTAGATGTAAATGCTGCTAATTATATTTAATACTTCAGAATATCTGAGTCTAACGAGATCTGAACAGTCTTGATTGTCCTCCTCTTGCCTTCTCCCCATTAACCTGTCAGTTTACCATTGGAATCACTTCCTTGGAATACTGCAGGAGACCCTCGGACCATGGGTGCATGATCTAATCCTCTTACCGAGCCCAAACCCACATTAAAACCAAACCAGCTCCACGAGTGCCTCAGTGGGTGAATTCTACAACAGCTGCTGCACTAGTGGCTTTTCACAGTAACTTTATTGAAGCCAACTTGTGACAATAAATGATTATTATTATTATTACTAACATCATAGATGCGGCGATCCCACTTTCAGTCCCTAGTTTGTGTTTGTCTCTCTCAGGGCAGAATCAGCTGGTGAACCTGCTCCTGATCTTCATCCACAGCTTCCTGTTGGATGGGGAGTGCACAATTACTTTTGGGTAATGTTCCCTCTAGTATTTTGTTGTTCTGAGTCGCCTGTTTGTTGCACTTTTGTATGTTCTCAGCAGTGTAGCTCAGAGGAAACATTCATGGAGGAGTGAGTCACAAGACCCCAGGGGTTGTTGTTTCCCAGCAAGAGTGGCCACCTTGTGGAGCAGGGGTGGGAGGTGGAAAATAACTCTGAACTTTATTTGTTCTAACCTCTAAATCTCCCCTAACCTTCCACAAGTGTCACATGAGAATAGTGGTATCATGGGATTCCCTCCCAGCTCACTTGCTCAACACTGGAGACTTGGGCACTCCTTGCCAGTTGAGGCTGGGTTCAGAGATTTCCTACTCTGGGATTAAACCTGGGATCTCGCCATCAGTACAAGAGGAATTCTTGAACACTCAGTGTCACACTGAACGTTACACTTGCTGTGTCACAACGGGAATCATGGACTTTCCTGTATCTTGCATAAGTGGCTGTTATTCATACCTGAGGTGAGGGCCAGTAAATGCCCAATTCTCCCAACCTCCATTTAATCTCGGCTGTGGTCCCAACTGAGGCCCGCCATGTGAGCTCAGAGGCATTGAGTTGCAGCCTAAAGAAACACTCGGATGGAGCATGAAGAATGTTGATGTAAAGATGTGCAGTAAGGAAAGGAATTGGAGGGGAAGAATGACTGAAGTAATTCAACAGCAATTAGGAAGAAGTGTTTCTTTATGACAGGCAATGTGCAATTCTCCCAACCCCCAGGCATAGCAACGCTGACATTGGGGGCTGGGGGAATTGCACCTGTTCACTTTTTCTAAAATCTCTCATTTCCTGATCACTGTACAGTTCCTGCTCCTGGTCACTTTGTATCAGTACTCACCATTTAAAGGCACGCATACACAATTACTTCTCTGGTGAGGCGCCAGAGGGCTCTTCAATACTTAAGGATCTGTCACCAAGGGAGACTGTAGCTTCAGGGGAACTGTCCCCTAGTGAGAGTCAGCACCTTCAGGAACTGTGTCCCAGGGAGAGTCAGCACACGCAGGAACTGTATCCCAGTGAGAGTCAGCACCTTCAGGAACTGTGTCCCAGGGAGAGTCAGCACCTTCAGGAACTGTGTCCCAGTGAGAGTCAGCACCTTCAGGAACTGTGTCCCAGGGAGAGTCAGCACCTTCAGGAACTGTGTCCCAGTGAGAGTCAGCACCTTCAGGAACTGTCCCCTAGTGAGAGTCAGCACCTTCAGGAACTGTGTCCCAGTGAGAGTCAGCACCTTCAGGAACTGTGTCCCAGGGAGAGTCAGCACCTTCAGGAACTGTGTCCCAGTGAGAGTCAGCACCTTCCGGAACTGTACCCCAGTGAGAGTCAGCACCTTCAGGAACTGTACCCCAGTGAGAGTCAGCACCTTCAGCAACTGTACCCCAGTGAGAGTCAGCACCTTCAGGAACTGTACCCAAGTGAGAGTCAGCACCTTCAAGAACTGTGTCCCAGTGAGAGCACCTTCAGGAACTGTGTCCCAGTGAGAGTCAGCACCTTCAGGAACTGTGTCCCAGTGAGAGTCAGCACCTTCAGGAACTGTGTCCCAGTGAGAGTCAGCACCTTCAAGAACTGTGCCCCAGTGAGAGTCAGCACCTTCAAGAACTGTGTCCCAGTGAGAGTCAGCACCTTCAAGAACTGTGGCCCAGTGAGAGTCAGCACCTTCAGGAACTGTCCCCCAGTGAGAGTCAGCACCTTCAGGAACTGTGTCCCAGTGAGAGTCAGCACCTTCAGGAACTGTCCCCCAGTGAGAGTCAGCACCTTCTGGAACTGGGTCCCAGTGAGAGTCAGCACCTTCAGGAACTGTGTCCCAGTGAGAGTCAGCACCTTCAGGAACTGTGTCCCAGTGAGAGTCAGCACCTTCAAGAACTGTGCCCCAGTGAGAGTCAGCACCTTCAAGAACTGTGTCCCAGTGAGAGTCAGCACCTTCAAGAACTGTGTCCCAGTGAGAGTGAGCACCTTCAGGAACTGTCCCCCAGTGAGAGTCAGCACCTTCAGGAACTGTGTCCCAGTGAGAGTCAGCACCTTCAGGAACTGTCCCCCAGTGAGAGTCAGCACCTTCTGGAACTGGGTCCCAGTGAGAGTCAGCACCTTCAGGAACTGGGTCCCAGTGAGAGTCAGCACCTTCAGGAACTGTGTCCCAGTGAGAGTCAGCACCTTCAGGAACTGGGTCCCAGTGAGAGTCAGCACCTTCAGGAACTGGGTCCCAGTGAGAGTCAGCACCTCCAGGAACTGTGTCCCAGTGAGAGTCAGCATCTTCAGGAACTGTCCCCCAGTGAGAGCCAGCATCTTGCCCACAGCAAAGAAAAAAAAGGACATATCCAATGTGGAGAATTACTGTCAAGATTAGGGAATTCACAAGAAGGAGAGATTCATCTGAAGAATCTGCTGTTGCAATGGATTGAGCTGCTAAACAGTTAAACTGTGTATGTGCTAGTGATGTAAGTGCTTCGGTACCAGAAATGACCAGTTCTTGCAGCAGATTGCTGTTGTGAATTTATTATTGTATATTTGTGTTTTTAATGAAGGTTTTTAACTGTTTGATGTTTCATAATGCCCCAAGAGGAATTTTCAAAGTATTTTACAATGTGAAAGTTAGTCGTCTTATTGACATAGGGAGTAATGTCCACCCCACTAAATGGGCCCTTTACTCAGCAATGTGTTCTATGGGTAGCCACAATGTCTGAATTTCAGTTAATGCAATAGATTGTGATGTGAAGCAGCACATTCGCAGCTCTGGCCTCAGTTTGCCAGGCACTCCTGGTCAGCCTGCTGTGGGTAAATCACCGCTGGAGAGTGTGTCCAAGCTGCAAGTTTTCCTCATTTCTTTCTGTCAGTGGTTTATTCATCACCTTTCAGCCAGGTGATGGAATCTGAAATTTGTCTATGCTTTGCTTTGCTACTGATGAAAATTTATCAAAATACCTGGACTAAGATCACCTCCTATCCGATGGCACAGGGGGAAATGGAGTTTGAAACCCAGCCTTTTCATGTCACCACTGCAAAGCTGTTGGAAAGCCTGCTTGAAGCTGACCGGCTGCCCACATCATGTGTGATGACCCTGGTCTGATTGTAATGTTTTTTACGTGGAGATTGCCAAGCAGCTCTGACCAGGCTTCGGTGTGAGTTGCTGAATATGTGGAGTGGACTCTGCAGGCCTGTCTGCGTGCTACTCCGCTCCACTCCATAAGTGACCTGAACCTACAAAACCATCAGGAGGCACAGATAGGATGTTCTCCTAGTCAAGTGCTCACAGCTGCCTTTATGCCCATGAGTGTGGGCTCATTCATTTCGCATTTTTAATTTTTAATAAAAGATTGAAATGTGGATGTTTGTTTCTGTATGTGATACCTGGCAGGACGTGGAGTGGGATTATTCCTTCAGCAACAGGTAATCCAATCTCAGGCAGTATTGCCGCTGGTAGAAATTATAGTTTTGTGAGCCTCTGCTTATACCGATGCATCCTCCTCCTCCTCCAGGTGTGAAGAGGCCGTTAGCGACCGTGGACTTTCATTGGATTGGTCCATGATTCTGCTCACCAAAGCACTGCAGCGGCTTTGCCTTCTGCAGTCTGGTTGGCCAGGAAACCCCCCCCTCTTCTTCCTGCCTGCCATCAGGCATATGGGGAGGATTTACAGGCTTGTATTCAAGCTGTTTGGCCACATTATGAACACACTTTCATTAGCCATCAGAGCTTCTGGCTTAGAGGTATGACTGCAGCACAAGATCTCTCGCTGATACCTCGCCCCACAAAAACAAAACATTCTCCAGTTATGAGCCCTGTTTGGAAGCGCAGATTCTGAGTCAGCGGTATTGGGTATTTTTCACCATTCAAGAGTCCAGTAATTTCACTGCCTCTATTTACTGAAACCGGGCGACAGACAGCACAAAATAGAGTTAATGTGCTGCTCAATTTAATTCTCCAATTTTTAAAAAGTATGTCAAAAAGGCGATGATCGTCTCTGTTAAACATTTGCTTTGCTGCTAAATGAGCATTAACCAACAACAACAATGGCACTTTAACAACCAAAAAAATCCAAGGCATATTTTCATGTATGTGTCAGTGGCTTTTTAAATAAAACAAGGCCAAGAATCAAGTGTGCAATTGAAATATTGTGAGCATTAAAGTATTGAATGTTAATATGTGCTTATGAAACCAATTGATTCTGGTGTGCTTCCGTGTAAAGGGATGGTTAAGTGAATTGTAATGTTTGCAGCAGGTTTGTGTTCTTTTTAATAATTTTTTAAAAATAATCTTTTTATTGTCGCAAGTAGACTTACATTAATACTGCAATGAAGTTACTGAAAAAATCCCCTAGTCGCCACACTCCGGCGCCTGTTCGGGTACACGGAGGGAGAATTCAGAATGTCCAATTCACCTAGCGAGCACGTCTTTCGGGACTTGCGGGAGGAAACCCACCCAGACAAGGGGAGAATGTGCAGACTCCGCACAGACAATGAACCAAGCCGGGATTCGAACCCGGGTAGGTGGTGCTTTGAAGCAACAGTAGGTTTGTGTTTAAATCAACACTTAGATCTTGATTCAAAGCACAGGTTTTGGTTTCATTTAATAAGGTAATTGACAGCACAATCCATTCAACCAGATATTTTGCAGAGTTCAGCACTTTACATGGCAAGATCTCAAACATTGTGTGATATTGCCCCCTCTGTTGGGGAGGTGTGAATAAAGGTTGCCTGCAGCTAAACATGTTAGTCTTGGAGCAATGCACAGCAATAGGAACAGTGCAGAGGGAGCTTTACTCTGTATCTAACCCCGTGCTGTACTGTCCTGGGAGTGTTTGATGGGGACAGTGTAGAGGGAGCTTTACTCTGTATCTAACCCCGTGCTGTACCTGTCCTGGGAGTGTTTGATGGGTACAGTGTAGAGGGAGCTTTACTCTGTATCTAACCCCGTGCTGTACCTGTCCTGGGAGTGTTTGATGGGGACAGTGTAGATGGAGCTTTACTCTGTATCTAACCCTGTACTGTACCTGTCCTGGGAGTGTTTGATGGTGACAGTGTAGAGGGAGCTTTACTCTGTATCTAACCCCGTGCTGTACCTGTCCTGGGAGTGTTTGATGGGGACAGTGTAGAGGGAGCTTTACTCTGTATCTAACCCCGTGCTGTACCTGTCCTGGGAGTGTTTGATGGGGACAGTGCAGAGGGAGGTGTACTCTGTGCATTGGGAGTGTTTGATGGGGACAGTGCAGAGGGAGGTGTACTCTGTGCATTGGGAGGGTTTGATGGGGACAGTGCAGAGGGAGGTGTATTCTGTGCATTGGGCGGGTTTGATGGGGACAGTGCAGAGGGAGGTGTACTCTGTGCATTGGGAGTGTTTGATGGGGACAGTGCAGAGGGAGGTGTACTCTGTGCATTGGGAGGGTTTGATGGGGACAGTGCAGAGGGAGGTGTACTCTGTGCATTGGGAGGGTTTGATGGGGACAGTGCAGAGGGAGGTGTACTCTGTGCATTGGGAGGGTTTGATGGGGACAGTGCAGAGGGAGGTGTACTCTGTGTGCCGCTGTGCATTGGGAGTGTTTGATGGGGACAGGGCTCTCTGGGACCTCGCTGTGAATTCACTCCTATTTCAGGTGACCTGGAGGGCGGCGCAGGAGTTTCACTTCCGCCGTACGGCGATGTCATATCCGGCCGCGTGATGACGTCCTTCCGGCCGTGCGACGCAGTTTAAGAGACCCCGTGGCCTCGCCTCGCTCTTTTCCCCGGACTGAGGGCGCGAAATGGCGGACAACCAGGTGAGGGAGAGCCCGGCCCGGGAGAGAGAGCCCGACCCCGGCCCGGGAGAGAGAGAGAGAGAGAGCCTGACCCGGGATAGAGAGCCCGACCCCGGCCCCGGCCCGGGATAGAGAGAGAGAGAGAGAGCCTGACCCGGGATAGAGAGAGAGAGAGCCTGACCCGGGATAGAGAGAGAGAGAGCCTGACCCGGGAGAGAGAGAGAGAGAGCCTGACCCGGGAGAGAGAGAGAGAGAGCCTGACCCGGGATAGAGAGCCCGACCCCGGCCCCGGCCCGGGATAGAGAGAGAGAGAGAGAGCCTGACCCGGGATAGAGAGAGAGAGAGCCTGACCCGGGATAGAGAGAGAGAGAGCCTGACCCGGGATAGAGAGAGAGAGAGAGAGCCTGACCTGGGATAGAGAGAGAGAGAGCCTAACCCGGGATAGAGAGAGAGAGCCTGACCTGGGATAGAGAGAGAGAGCCTGACCCGGGATAGAGAGAGAGAGCCTGACCCGGGATAGAGAGAGAGAGCCTGACCCGGGATAGAGAGAGAGAGCCTGACCCGGGATAGAGACCCCGGGATAGGGAGAGAGAGAGAGCCTGGCCCGGGATGGAGAGAGAGAGCCTGACCCGGGATAGAGACCCCGGCCAGGGAGAGAGAGAGAGAGCCTGACCCGGGATAGAGAGAGAGAGAGCCTGACCCGGGATAGAGACCCCGGCCAGGGAGAGAGAGAGAGAGCCTGGCCCGGGATAGAGAAAGAGAGAGAGAGCCTGGACCAGGATAGATAGAGAGAGAGAGAGCCTGGCCCGGGATAGAGAGAGAGAGAGCCTGACCCGGGATAGAGAGAGAGAGCCTGGCCCGGGATAGAGAGAGAGAGAGCCTTGTCCGGGATAGAGAGAGAGCCTGACCCGGGATAGAGACCCCGGCCAGGGATAGAGAGAGAGAGAGCCTGACCCGGGATAGAGAGAGAGCCTGACCCGGGATAGAGAGAGAGAGCCTGACCCGGGATAGAGAGAGAGAGCCTGACCCGGGATAGAGAGTGAGAGCCTGACCCGGGATAGAGAGAGAGAGAGCCCGACCCGGGATAGAGAGAGAGAGCCTGACCCGGGATAGAGAGAGAGAGCCTGACCCGGGATAGAGAGAGAGAGCCTGACCCGGGATAGAGAGAGAGAGCCTGACCCGGGATAGAGAGAGAGAGCCCGACCCGGGATAGGGAGAGAGAGCCTGACCCGGGATAGAGAGAGAGAGCCCGACCTGGGATAGAGAGAGAGAGCCTGACCCGGGATAGGGAGAGAGAGCCCGACCCGCGATAGAGAGAGAGAGAGAGCCTGACCCGGGATAGAGAGAGAGAGCCTGACCCGGGATAGAGAGAGAGAGCCTGACCCGGGATAGAGAGAGAGAGACCCGGGATAGAGAGAGAGCCTGGCCTGGGATAGAGAGAGAGCCTGACCCGGGATAGAGAGAGAGCCTGACCCGGGATAGAGAAAGCCTGACCCGGGATAGATAGAGAGAGAGCCCGACCTGGGATAGAGAGAGAGAGAGAGCCTGACCCGGGATAGAGTGAGCCTGACCCAGGATAGAGAGAGAGACATAGAACGATACAGCGCAGTACAGGCCTTTTGGCCCACGATGTTGCACCGACATGGGAAGTCAAAAACTAAAGGCCATCTAACCTACACTATGCCCTTATCATCCATATGCTTATCCAATAAACTTTTAAATGCCCTCAATGTTGGCGAGTGCACTACTGTTGCAGGTAGGGCATTCCACGGCCTCACCACTCTTTGCGTAAAAAACCCACCTCTGCCCTATATCTATTACCCCTCAATTTAAGGCTATGTCCCCTCGTGCTAGTCACCTCCATCCTCGGGAGAAGGCTCTCACTGTCCGCCCTATCTAATCCTCTGATCATTTTGTATGCCTCTATTAAGTCACCTCTTAACCTTCTTCTCTAACGAAAACAACCTCAAGTCCATCAGCCTTTCCTCATAAGATTTTCCCTCCATACCAGGCAACATCCTGGTAAATCTCCTCTGCACCCGTTCCAAAGCTTCCACGTCCTTCCTATAATGAGGCGACCAGAACTGTACGCAATACTCCAAATGCGGCCGTACTAGAGTTTTGTACAACTGCAACGTGACCTCATGGCTCCGGAACTCAATCCCTCTACCAATAAAGGCCAACACACCATAGGCCTTCTTCACAACCCTATCAACCTGGGTGTCAACTTTCAGGGATCTATGTACATGGACACCGAGATCCCTCTGCTCATCCACACTACCAAGAATTTTACCATTAGCCAAATATTCCGCATTCCTGTTCTTTCCAAAGTGAATCACCTCACACTTCTCCACATTAAACTCCATTTGCCACCTCTCATCCCAGCTCTGCAGCTTATCTATGTCCCTCTGTAACCTGCAACATCCTTCCGTACTGTCTACAACTCCACCAACTTTAGTGTCGTCTGCAAATTTACTCACCCATCCTTCTGCGCCCTCCTCTAGGTCATTTATAAAAATGACAAACAGCAACGGTCCCAGAACAGATCCTTGTGGTGCGCCACTCGTAACTGAACTCCATTCTGAGCATTTCCCATCAACCACCACTCTGTCTTCTTTCAACTAGCCAATTTCTGATCCACATCTCTAAATCACCCTCAATCCCCAGCCTCCATATTTTCTGCAATAGCCGACCGTGGGGAACCTTATCAAATGCTTTACTGAAATCCATATACACCACGTCAACTGCTCTACCCTCGTCTACCTGTTCAGTCACCTTCTCAAAGAACTCGATAAGGTTTGTGAGGCATGACCTACCCATCACAAAACCATGCTGACTATCCCTAATCATATTATTCCTATCTAGATGATTATAAATCGTATCTTTTATAATCCTCTCCAAGACTTTACCCACAACAGACGTAAGGCTCACCGGCCTATAGTTACCGGGGTTATCTCTACTCCCCTTCTTGAACAAAGGGACCACATTTGCTATCCTCCAGTCCTCTGGCACTATTCCTGTAGCCAATGATTTAAAAAAAAAATTAAATTTAGATTACCCAATTATTTTTTCCAATTAAGGGGCAATTTAGCATGGCCAATCCACCTACTCTGCACATTTTTGGGCTGTGGGGGCGAAACCCACGCAGACACGGGGAGAATATGCAAACTCCACACGGACAGTGACCCAGAGCCGGGATCGAACCTGGGACCTCAGCGCCGTGAGGCGGTTGTGCTAACCACTAGGCCACCGTGCTGCCCTTCCTGTAGCCAATGATGACATAAAAGTCAAAGCCAAAGGCTCGGCAATCTCTTCCCTGGCTTCCCAGAGAATCCTAGGATAAATCCCATCAGGCCCCGGGGACTTATCTATTTTCACCTTGTCCAGAATAGCCAACACTTCTTCCCTACGCACCTCAATGCCATCTATTCTAATAGCCTGGGTCTCAGCATTCTCCTCCACAACATTATCTTTTTCCTGAGTGAATACTGACGAAAAGTATTCATTTAGTATCTTGCTTATCTCCTCAGCCTCCACACACAACTTCCCACCACTGTCTTTGACTGGCCCTACTCTTACCCTAGTCATTCTTTTATCCCTGACATACCTATAGAAAGCTTTTGGGTTTTCCTTGACCCTACCTGCCAAAGACTTCTCATGTCCCCTCCTTGCCCGTCTTAGCTCTCTCTTTAGATCCTTCCTCGCTTCCCTGTAACTATCAAGCGCCCCAACTGAAACTTCATGCCTCATCTTCACATAGGCCTCCTTCTTCCTCTTAACAAGCGATTCCACTTCTTTGGTAAACCACGTTCCCTCGCTCGACCCCTTCCTCCCTGCCTGACTGGTACGTACTGATCAAGAACACGCAATAGCTGTTCCTTGAACAAGCTCCACATATCCAGTGTGCCCAACCCTTGCTGCCTACTTCTCCAACCTACACATCCTAAGTCATGTCTAATGGCATTATAATTGCCCTTCCCGCCCAGCTATAACTCTTGCCCTGCGGGGTATACTTATCCCATTCCATCACTAATGTAAAGGTCACCGAATTGTGGTCACTGTCTCCAAAGTGCTCACCTACCTCCAGATCTAACACCTGGCCTGGTTCATTACCCAAAACCAAATCCAATGTGGCCTCACCTCTTGTTGGCCTGTCAACATATTGTGTCAGGAAACCCACCTGCACACATTGTACAAAGAACGACCCATCTAATGTACTCGAACTATATCTTTTCCAGTCAATATTTGGAAAGTTAAAGTCTCCCATAACAACTACCCTGTTTCGCTCTTTTCCAGAATCATTTTCGCCATCCTTTCCTCTACATCCCTAGAACTATTAGGTGGCCTATAGAAAACTCCCAGCAGGGTGACCTCTCCTTTCCTGTTTCTAACCTCAGCCCATACTACCTCGGAAGAAGAGTCCCCATCTTGCATCCTTTCTACCACCGTAATACTGTCCTTGACTAGCAGCGCCACACCTCCCCCTCTTTTGCCCCTTCTCTGACCTTACTAAAACACCTAAACCCCGGAACCTGCAACAACCATTCCTGTCCCTGCTCTATCCATGTCTCTGAAATGGCCACAACATCGAAGTCCCAGGTACCAACCCATGCTGCCAGTTCCCCTACCTTATTTCGTATACTCCTGGCATTGAAGTAGACACACTTCAAACCACCTACCTGAACACTGGCACCCTCCTGCGAAGTCAAATCTGTGCTCCTGACCTCTATACTCTCAATCTCCCGTACCCCAAAACTACAATCTAGGTTCCCATGCCCCTGCTGATTTAGTTTAAACCCCCCCCAAAGAGACCCGGGATAGAGAGAGAGAGAGACCGACCTGGGATAGAGAGAGAGAGAGCCTGACCCGGGATAGAGAGAGAGAGAAACCGACCTGGGATAGAGAGAGAGAGAGCCTGACCCGGGATAGAGAGAGAGAGAGCCTGACCCGAGATAGAGAGAGAGAGAGCCTGACCCGGGATAGAGAGAGAGAGCCTGACCCGGGATAGAGAGAGAGAGAGCCTGACCCGGGATAGAGAGAGAGAGAGCCTGACCCGGGATAGAGAGAGAGAGAGCCTGACCCGGGATAGAGAGAGAGAGAGCCTGACCCGGGATAGAGAGAGAGAGAGCCTGACCCGAGATAGAGAGCCCGACCCAGGATAGAGAGAGAGAGCCTGACCCGGGATAGGGAGATAGAGAGCCCGACCCAGGATAGAGAGAGAGAGCCTGACCCGGGATAGAGAGAGAGCAGCTAGGCAGAGATGACCGAGAAATAACCCAGGATAGAGAGAGAACCCAGGATAAGAGAAATAATGGTGTCGAATTTGTGTACAGCTGAATTATTTCCCTAGATGTTAAGGAGGCATTTTCCACAAACCTCTGCATCTTTTCTTCATTGCAGACTGAAAGAGCTTACCAAAAGCAGCCCACCATCTTCCAGAACAAGAAGCGGGCACTTGTGGGTGAAGGCAGCAAGGAAAAGCTTCCCCGCTACTATCGTAACGTAGGTCTGGGCTTCAAGACTCCACGAGAGGTGAGGCTCTGCCAGGCAGGCTGTTGTAGGGACTGCCATGTGGTGAAAGGGAGGAGCAAAGTACTTGATGAGTCCATGCCTCTTTAATGGCCAGTTAAGTGTGACCTAACATTGAAGCCTCCTCTGGCATCAAAGGAGAGTGGGGCATTGGTGAACTACCTCAAGAGTGTGTTCATCTGTGAGTTTGTCCCTATTTACTGGTAATGCACCTTTTGGTAAATCTTTAACTGAGTTTTAACACGATTGTGAAGTTTCCCGCTAGCCCTGCTTCGGCACCTCCCTGATGAAGTTGGTGCCTCAGATTGCCCTTCCAGTCCCTTCTCTGGTTGCCATGATGTGGAGATGCCGGCGTTGGACTGGGGTGAGCAGAGTAAGAAATCTTCCAACACCAGGTTAAAGTCCCTGAGGCAGGAGCAGTGCTCCGAAAGCCAGTGTTTGTAACAAGGCTGTTGGACTTTAACCTGGTGTTGTAAGACTTCTTACTGTGCTCTGGTTGTTACTGAGCCCAGTCACCTTGGTTGTACAGAAAAATCCTGGAACAGGTGTGTGAGGGTCAGATTTACTGATGATCTTTTTCACTGTTTCAGCATGGTAGATGCTGAAACAGTGAGGCCTTTGTGATGTACACTTTGTTCTGTTTGACCTGGCATCTTGGGGCAAAGCTGACTGTGTTTCCAGGGTTGGGTACCAGGGCTGCAAATGATGTTTATTCTCACGATGGTCTTCCAAGTCTCCAAGACACTGACGAAACTGCCTTTGTGGCTTTACTGATGCAGCTCTCACAGCGCCATAGCTCTAGCCATCAGTCCATAAATCTCACCCTCAATTTACACTGTGTGACTCCCCCTTCTGTCTCCTAGGCCATTGATGGAACCTACATTGATAAGAAGTGTCCCTTCACAGGCAATGTGTCAATCCGGGGGCGGATCCTGACAGGTAGGACTAACCCGGGTTAATCTTGTTTGTTTTCTGACATAGAGGGTGAATATGAATGAGCCGCTGTATATATCCACAAAGAACAAAGAAAAGTACAGCACAGGAACAGGCCCTTCGGCCCACCAAGCCTGTGCCGACCATGCTGCCCGTCTAAACTAAAACCTCTACACTTCCGGGGTCCGTATCCCTCTATTCCCATCCTATTCATGTATTTGTCAAGATGCCCCTTAAACGTCACTATCGTCCCTGCTTCCACCACCACCTCCGGCAGCGAGTTCCAGGCACCCACTATTCTCTGTGTAAAAAAAAAAAACATGCCTCGTACATCTCCTCTAAACATTGCCCCGCACACCTTAAACCTATGCCCCTCAATTTTATAGACCTCTATCAGGTAGCCCTCAACCGCCTGAGATCCGGCATTGTGTTGGGTCTCCCATGTCTTATCAGCACTGGCTGGATATGATTCTTAACCTCTCTCCCCTCCATATAGTTGTTAACTGGGTTGGGTGAAGGTCATTGGCAGAGAGGCTACAGCAACGTTTAATCTGATCTTCTCTATGGATTGAGTACTCCACTTTCCTGTTGACTGTTTCAGCACAACTGCTCAGTGTACACACACACGCACCCCAACTGCTCAGTGTACACACACACGCACCCCAACTGCTCAGTGTACACACACGCACCCCAACTGCTCAGTGTACACACACACACACCCCAACTGCTCAGTGTACACACACACACCCCAACTGCTCAGTGTACACACACGCACCCCAACTGCTCAGTGTACACACACGAACCCCAACTGCTCAGTGTACACACACGCACCCCAACTGCTCAGTGTACACACACACGCACCCCAACTGCTCAGTGTACACACACACGCACCCCAACTGCTCAGTGTACACACACGCACCCCAACTGCTCAGTGTACACACACGAACCCCAACTGCTCAGTGTACACACACACCCCAACTGCTCAGTGTACACACACACGCACCCCAACTGCTCAGTGTACACACACACGCACCCCAACTGCTCAGTGTACACACACACGCACCCCAACTGCTCAGTGTACACACACACGCACCCCAACTGCTCAGTGTACACACACACGCACCCCAACTGCTCAGTGTACACACACACGCACCCCAACTGCTCAGTGTACACACACACGCACCCCAACTGCTCAGTGTACACACACGAACCCCAACTGCTCAGTGTACACACACGCACCCCAACTGCTCAGTGTACACACACGAACCCCAACTGCTCAGTGTACACACACGCACCCCAACTGCTCAGTGTACACACACGCACCCCAACTGCTCAGTGTACACACACACGCACCCCAACTGCTCAGTGTACACACACGCACCCCAACTGCTCAGTGTACACACACACGCACCCCAACTGCTCAGTGTACACACACGCACCCCAACTGCTCAGTGTACACACACACGCACCCCAACTGCTCAGTGTACACACACGCACCCCAACTGCTCAGTGTACACACACGCACCCCAACTGCTCAGTGTACACACACACCCCAACTGCTCAGTGTACACACACACGCACCCCAACTGCTCAGTGTACACACACGCACCCCAACTGCTCAGTGTACACACACGCACCCCAACTGCTCAGTGTACACACACGCACACCCCAACTGCTCTGTACACACACGCACCCCAACTGCTCAGTGTACACACACGCACCCCAACTGCTCAGTGTACACACACGCACCCCAACTGCTCAGTGTACACACACACGCACCCCAACTGCTCAGTGTACACACACGCACCCCAACTGCTCAGTGTACACACACACACACCCTCCGCTTGCGTTTTGGGAATTGTTGAAATACCAGTCACTATTCCGGTTTGTGATTGTTAATTGTGTGGAATGCGATTTGGCCGTAAATATTTCACTATCTAGGAGAACAAGCAACAACAGCATTCAGTTTAATTGTAAAGGAGTAAATATGTGTTTGCAAACCCACATGTCACCGCTCCCCCCGCAATGTTCATTTGAACTTTGGCTGTGCTGCGGTAGATGATAATTGCGCCAATAACTGGGCAGGTGGGGATCTGCAGTCTGATCACATTGAGTGGAAGCTCAGCCTTTTCCCTTGAGGAGATAATGCAGAGGTTTGTGCTACAGTTGTGTAGGACATAAAATAGTTCCTACTAATGTTTGCCCAGAATCCGACCTTTTAGTTTTGTTCATCTGAATATTGTCCTCTTCTGCTCACCTACCTCACATTGCATTTGGATTAGTGTGACTGCATGTTATGAATTAATGGATGTGTGAATGTGAGGCTCTGTACACTGCATTTTATGATCTGTTTATGACAGGTGTTGTGACTAAGATGAAGATGCAGCGGACCATTGTTATTCGCAGAGACTATTTGCACTACATCAGGAAATACAACCGCTTTGAGAAGCGACATAAGAACATGTCTGTCCACCTATCACCCTGCTTCAGGTACCCCTGTTTCTCCATTTCTGTGCCATTAGCATAGATCTGTTGGGCTTGTGCTGTGTGCGCAGTCTGTGCACTAATTGTTCTTTAGGGTTTTGGCCAAGGGTGTTATCATGACCGGTACAGGCTTGGAGGGCCGAAGGGCCTGTTCCTGTGCTCTTCTTTATACCCATGATAGCCAACAGAACTCCAGAGCAAGAAAGCTAGTACTGATAGAACCAAGTGCCATTGACTGAGCAAAGCGTCTGCTGGAAGCTCTGTGTCTGTCTCTACGCAGAATTGGAAATGGTTTAACCATTTTAATGTCTCCCCTTTTGGAAGCACTCCTGGTTATGATTCGGTTCAATGGCTGTTGCAGTATTCTTGGAATGAATGCTGATTGTCATTTTACATGCTGAACTCGCCGGACTGTATGAGGCAACTTTCTCCTCGCATGTACACATCAGGGTGGCTGTATGGAGAAGACCGGGATTATGCCCTAACGGAGATGGAATCTGGGATTTGCTGGTCTTCACCCATACCAGTGGAGTCCATTTGCTTTGAAATTGCTCCTCTTCTGTCCCCCACCCCCAGCCCCATCCCCTGACTAGTATTCAAGGGGTATAGGGGACCTTTATTTGTTACTACTACTGACAGCCGTTTCAGGCCCAGGGACCGGTTTCTGATCACACCCCGATTCCAGTCGGACAGTTCACGCTGCCTGTTAGAGTCCGATCATCCCAGGTCTGTAAAAGGAGGGTTCGGATGTGGAGATCCGCCAGCGAAGTAATCATTTACAGTATGGGGCAGGACTAGTGCCCCTGCTGTGACAACATGTTTCATTAAATGAGCTGAAAAAGTTGTGTTTAGTTGACTCATATTGAACAAGGCCAGAAGCACAATGTTGTAACACAGATCTGTCTTGTTTCAGGGATGTACAGAATGGGGACAGTGTGACTGTGGGCGAGTGCCGACCTCTCAGCAAGACTGTACGTTTCAATGTCCTCAAGGTCACTAAAGCAGCAGGAGCCAAGAAACAGTTCCAGAAATTTTGAATATGATTGTAAATCAGCTACAATAAAAGCCTTTGTGAACAGACTTGCCTGAATATGAGATTTAAGATCTCTAGTGCTTTTTTAAAAAAAAATAATTTAGTGTCTCCAATTCCCCCCCCCCAATTAATGAGAAATTTAGCGTGGCCCATCCTGCACATCTTTGGGTTGTGGGAGTGGGACCCATGCAAACACGGGAAGAATGTGCAAACTCCACACGGACGGTGACCCGGGGCTGGGATCGAACCCTAGTGCTTGGTGCTGTGAGGCTCCAGTGCTAACCACTGCACCACCGTGCTGCCAGTACTGGTGCTATGTTAATACTGGAATCTGCACCCTGCTTTGCTGAATCACAGTGAACAGGTGCTGGCACTACATTTTATTTTGTAATGAATTTGATTCAATCTTATTTTATTTCCATGTGAGGTCCAGTTAAACATCGGAGGATGGGTAGACATGGCATATTACACATCTCAACAACTACAAACAAAATCAACAGTACAGCGATTGTTACTAGTTTCAATGTTCTTCAGCTGGTTGGTGCTGGGGCAACTGTCGGTTTATCTACATTCTGTTTTTCAACACATGATGTTAAACCATGGAGCTGAACAACTGGCTGGTCTGTGTGGGATCTTGCTGTGCCAAACAGTTGCTGAGTTTGTCTAGATAACTGACTGCAATGGGTTGGCCTCTGGTGTCAACATAGGGAATTTGTTTGCGCAGTTTAACCTTGTATCTTGGACCCTGTATCTAAGGAAAGATGTGCTGGCCTTGGAAAGGGTCCACTGGAGGTTCACAAGAATAATCCCTGGAATGAAGAGCTTGTCGTATGAGGAACGGTTGAGGACTGGGCTTGTACTCGTTGGAGTTTATAAAGATGAGGGGAGATCTTATTGAAACATACGATACTGCGAGGCCTGGATAGAGTGGATGTGGAGAGGATGTTTCCACTTGTAGGAAAAACTAGAACCAGAGGACACCTCAGACTAAAGGGAAGATTCTTTAAAAGAGATGAGGAATTTGTTCAGACAGAGGGTGGTGAATCTGGAACTCTGCTGCAGAAGGTTGTGGAGGCCAAATCACTGAGTATCTTTAAGACAGATAGATTCTTGATTAATGAGAGGATCAGGGATTATGGGGAGAAGGCAGGAGAATGGGAAAGAGAAAATATCAGCCATGATTGAATGGTGGAACAGACTCGATGGGCCGAGTGGCCTAATTCAGCTTTTATGTCTTATGGTTTTGCCAACCTGAGATACCAACGTTAACACTCGGTCATTGATAAATTCTGTCATATTGAAAACCTGTGACTTTGTTATTGGCCCTTTATGTCTGAGATTGAGAGCATGTGGGTTGAAAAGTTTCTCACATCAGATAAAGACGGGTTTATACCTTCCTTGATCCCCACTTCAATCTCACAAGGCTTTGATCTGTGATAATTACAATTCTGGCCCAGCTCAGTAAAACCTGCACCGTGTGGTGTACAGGGCTTGGTGATTAAAGTTCAATTTAATGAAGGTGTAGTTCAGTGGCTGGGTAGCAGGAGTCTACGTGTGGAGCAGGTGATTGGATTGGATGTGTTTATTGTCACGTACCGAGGTACAGTGAAAAGCATTTTTCTGTGAGCAGCTCAGCAGATCATTAAGTACATGGGACTAAAAGAAAATACATAATAGGGCAACACAACATATACAATGTAACTACATAAGCACTGGCATCGGATGAAGCATACAGGGTGTAGTGTTAATGAGGTCAGTCCATAAGAGGATCATTTAGGAGTCTGGTGACAGTGGGGAAGAAGCTGTTCTTGAGTGTGCGTGTTCTCAGACTTCTGTATCTCCTGCCCGATGGAAGGAGTGAGTAAGCTGGGTGGGAGGGATCCTTGATTATGCTGCCCGCTTTCCCCAGGCAGCGGGAGGTGTAGATGGAGTCAATGGATGGGAGGCAGGTTCGTGTGATGGACTGGGCTGTGTTCACGATCCTCTGAAGTTTCTTGTGGTTCTGGGCCGAGCAGTTGCCATACCAGGCTGTGATGCAGCCCGATAGGATGCTTTCTATGGTGCATCTGTAAAAGTTGGTAAGGGTTAATGTGGACATGCCGAATTTCCTTAGTTTCCTGAGGAAGTATAGGCGCTGTTGTGCTTTCTTAGTGATAGCATCGACGTGAGTGGACCAGGACAGATTTTTGGAGATGTGCACCACTAGAAATTTGAAGCTGTTAACCATCTCCACCTCGGCCCCGTTGATGCTGACAGGGGTGTGTACAGTACTTTGCTTCCTGAAGTCAATGACCAGCTCTTTAGTTTTGCTGGCATTGAGGGAGAGATTGTTGTCGTTACACCACTCCACTAGGTTCTCTATCTCCCTCCTATATTCTGACTCGTTATTCAAGATCCGGCCCACTATGGTCGTATCGTCAGCAAACTTGTAGATGGAGTTGGAACCAAGTTTTGTCACAAAGTCGTGTGTGTACAGGGAGTAGAGTAGGGGGCTAAGTACGCAGCCTTGCGGGGCACCGGTATTGAGGACTATTGTGGAGGAGGTGATGTTGTTCATTCTTACTGATTGTGGTCCGTTGGTCAGAAAATCGAGGATCCAGTTGCAGAGTGGAGAGCCAAGTCCTAGGTTTTGGAGTTTGATATGAGCTTGGCTGGGATTATGGTGTTGAAGGCGGAGCTGTAGTCAATAAATAGGAGTCTGATGTCAGAGTCCTTGTTTTCGAGATGCTCTAGGGATGAGTGTAGGGCCAGGGAAATAGCGTCTGATGTGGACCGGTTGCAACGGTATGCGAATCGCAGCGGATCAAGGCGTTCTGGGAGTATGGGGATGATGCGCTTCATGATCAACCTCTCGAAGCACTTCATTATGACTGAAGTCAGGGCCACCGGACGGTAGTCATTGAGGCACGTTGCCTGGTTCTTCTTTGGTACCGGTATGATGGTGGTCTTCTTGAAGCAGGTGGGGACCTCGGAGTGGAGTAGGGACCGGTTAAAGATATCCGCGAATACCTCTGCCAGCTGGTCCTCGCAGGCTCTGAGTGCACGACCAGGTGAGAGCCAGGCAGTGTTGTCAATTCCATATCATTAAAGCAGCGGTGGATTTATTGGGCAGTGTTTTCCTGTGATTCACAAGAGTATCTGCAGCCACTCTTGCCTCAGGCGGCGTCTTGATCGTACACCACCCCCACCTGCCTTCGCGCCTCATCTAAAATGCTCATTATCAGCTCACTCTCGGCCAATGGCAGATCGGGGCATTCTTTCAGTCCTGCAATAAAAACACGACAGGTTAGAAAGCACTCGACTCCCTCCCGACTGTCAGCGACAGCTGACACCAGCTAAAAACCTCACCGCAATCCCAGCAGTGCGCAGTATCTTAATTTTACAATCTGATGGGTCAGTAACTGAACCTTGTTGGCAAGATTCACCCCGGATCTGGCAGGTCAGCAGGGCAATGATAAAGTCCCATGTCATCTTGTTCCACCACCCTGTCCTTCTCCAAACTCTCTCCTGGTAAGTATTCAGTCAATCCTCCTCCACCCTGGTTGAAAAGCATCAATAAAGGAGCAGGGTTATTGTGGCCTATCTGATGGGAAAGGTGGGGCCTTGTTTTGCAGGGGAGAAGTTACCTGTCTGAAGACACTGCCGCACTCGTTCAGCTTCATAGCGCAGGCCTGTACTGTTAATGAAGTTGAGGGGTTGAGACGGAGCTGGCAAGGGGAACTCCTGGGCCTTTCCATTCACCAGCAGACTTGTGGGGCACCACATCAATCCTGGAATCTTGAGGAAAGCACATGATGTCACAGTAGAAAACAATCCACATTCTCTCGACTGATTTAGTGATGCTTTAACCTGGAGAATGGGACATGTATTTCAGCATCCCCCCCCCCTCACAGCAATAGTCTGAGGATCAACACCCACTGACTAGACTGCCAGTGACTAGACACTGTGATGTGCGTCACCGTTGCATTATAATTAGCAGTACGCTATGGGATCACACATGAAGATTAGGGTGTTGCTGGAGTGTGAATAGCTATGGACCTGCCCAGTGGGACTGAGCACCTCTTGAGTGTGAGGATTGTTGGTGAATATTGCTGGGCCCTTGTTAAGTGCTGGGAGTCCATGATCCTGGGGGAGGATATCGAATATGAACTGTGTAGCACCACATTGTTGGGAAATTATATCACAGGCTCCCATCAGCATAGGCAACGGGACAGCTGCACATAATGCGCTACAAGTGTATTATGTGGCTGTGTTCGTTGTCAGGTGGCCCTGGAGAGGTAGCCTGTGGTGGCCACCAAGGTGGCTGGGGATTTTTATCAAGCTATCAAAACAAAATATGATTAAAGTTTCCTTTTTTTCATAAAATAAATTGAGTACCTAATTTTTTTTTCCAGTTAAGGGGCAATTTAGTGTGACCAATCCATCTACCTGCACATCTTTGGGTTGTGGGGGTGAAACTCACGCAGACACGGAGAGAATGCAAACTCCACACGGACAGCAACCTGGGGCCACGATCGAACCCGGGTCCTCAGCGCCGTGAGGCAGCAGAGCTGCGATTAAAGTTTCCTTTGCGATTCTGTTTACTTTGATGCAATTCCCCTTTTAAGGGGCTGCCTTTCAATTTACCCCTAAATTTGTCGATTTGGTTAACCAAAAGAAGCGCATACGTGAGTAAGGGGAGCAGAGAGAAAGTTACCGTAATTGTCCCCTTTGTCCCAGTGATAGTTGCCTGGTTAGCAAGCTGTACTGCCATGGTTATAGTTACCAGGGCCATACGTTTCCTGGAGTACTTTAGTACAATGGTTACTGCCTCATCAACACCTGCAGAGATACAACAGGGGAAATGATAAGAATACGGTCAGGAAGTAGATTTAATAATAATCTTATTGTCACAAGTAGGCTTACATTAACACTGCAATGAAGTCACTGTGAAAATCCCCTAGTCGGCACATTCCGGCACCTGTTCAGGTACAAGGGGAGAATTCAGAATGTCCAATTCACCTAACGAGCACGTCTTTCGGGACTTGTGGGAGGAAACCGGAGCACCCGGAGGAAACCCACGCAGACACGGGGAGAACGTGCAGACCACACAGTGACCCAAGCCGGGAATCGAACCTGGGACCCTGGAGCTGTGAAGCAACAGTGCTAACCACTGTGCCGGCGCTCCACCCACGTTTGAATCACATCCAGAACTAACATCAACGCTCTATCTCAGCGCAAAGCAGAGACTCAGCGTTTTGAAGTGAAGAGGCAAAAAAATTATATGGGTGTTACCTGTCTCTGGATGGTTAATTCCATACTTGCCTTTCTCAGTCAGGAATCCCGTGGCTTGTACGGACTCTGGCTTCTCACCACTGAACACCATGCAGACAAACTGGAGGCAGTAACAGCCAATGTCAAGCAACACTCCTCCACCCAACTCCTTATCTACCAGCCGTGGAGTTTCCAGCATGAACGTCCCAAACTCGGCTTTAACCATTTTGATCTCCCCCACGTCATTGTGGGACAGTAGTTCACGGATGGCATTGGAGACTGGGAAAAAACGTGTCCATAAACCCTGTCAATACAAAGCCCAAAATCAGGTGAAAGAGAAACTCCTTCATAAAGCCTGGCACGTTCTCAGTTCACTCAGCATCAACTCCCCAGAATGTAACACGGAGAATGCAGAAGATGTTTATATACAGACCCAGTGGGCTTAGTATAGCCAGGGCTGCTCAATAACATTGAGCTACATTGTCATTGCCAGAGCGTTCAAGTCCCACTCCAGGACATTTAAAAAAACTAATTTGTGGGATTAGGAATACCCATTGAAGCCACCAGCTCCCCAGGCCCTGGGTGGCATGCGTCGGAGTGTGTAATATTGTGTGTTTTCTATTCTCTTCCCCCTCCCCGCAGGAGAAGGATGCTCACAATCGCTGAGAGTGAGAGAAGACTGGACCGCCGGACCTGCGGCCCCGCTCGCCCCAGGAGACGGCCGCCAACGGGGACCCAGGTCATAGGGCAGGAATCATAGCAGGCCATCTCCACTGCTGATGTACTGCCTGGGGTTCCACCTAGGTGTGGCGTTAGATGTGCATGGGTGTGGCAAATAAGATAGCGATCAGGGTGAGGGCACAATCCTGTATATATATTCACAATAAATACCAGTGCATAACGTTACAACCTGTCTTGGTGCTCTGTCAAAAGCATGTGAGGGATGGTCTGATCTGGGCTGGCTGCTGCCGGGGGGGTGGGGGGGAGGGGGGGGCGGGCAGACGTGGGTGGGCTTGGCCCAGTGACCGCGTTGAGCCAGCACTTACTGCTCCGGGTCCCACCCCCATCCTCCCCCACCTCTGTCACCCCAGCGATTCGATTGGACCGTGTGATCGAATGGTCAGCTTGCGTGCAGGGGTCACCCAGGTGGATGGGTAAAGTGCTACCGTGGGCAGGAGTCAGGCGCCGAATGGTGGGGAGCACCAGAGCTCATCCCAGAGCGGGTTGTCATCATCCTCCATCCCATGGGCCAGATCCACTGTTACTGCCAACCCAGAGCCCGCACCCCGAAGCAAGGCAGGTAGGAATCACGGAAGGGGTTGCAAGAGGTGGGGGGATCGGGTTGTGAAGGGAGGGTGTTCATGGGAGGAGGTGGATGGGATATTCACACCACAGGCCAGTCCCCCTGGTCGGTCAACCTGGTGGCGGTTAGAGCGTCCCTTGCACATCGTCTTGGCGCACAGGTTGTGCAGCCTCCTGTGCCTCCCGGTCCCCAAGTTCTGCCCATCCCCGTCCTTCTCTGCATCCTCCTCATCAGATGAGGATTGACATACATCCTCTTCCGACAGTATGTTACCCCTCCGCTGTGCGATATTGTGGAGGATGCAGCAGGCCACCACAATGTGGGAGACACTCCTTGTGGGGCGGGGGGGGGGTGGGTTGTATGGTGGAGTGTGGGGGCTGGGGTGTGGTGGGGTAAAATGAGGGGGTGGGAGTTGGTCACGCATACAGACAGTGTCACTGCGATAGGTACGGAGTGGAACGCATTGACGCTGCTTTCAAGGCACCGGAGAATTGCGATTGGAATGAACCCATTGCCCACCACGATTTTGGCATCAAGTCCAATTCTCCGTCCAATCACCTTTCCAGATTTTGGCGCCGGCCGACGGTGAATCCTGCCCCAAGTCTCCTTGAGGAATAGTTAAGAATTCTCCCAATTTCCCATAAGGTCCCCATACGCAGCACCATCGAAATGGAGGATTTACCTCCTGAGATCTCATTGTGTACAAAATGGTTACTTATACATTTCTGTTTTCACAGAGTTCGGGATGTTGACAAGAACCAATGCCAAAACTAAGCTACTTATTCAAAACAGGAGAGAGAATTAGCCTGACATCAGCCATTGGCGAGTGCTATTACTAAGGACGTTTTAACAATGCACTTAGAAAAGTACAGTATTGTACGATTAGAACAAGTCAACATGGTTTAACAAAAGAGAAATTCTGTTTGATAAATTTATTAAGAGTTATTTGAGGATGTAATGAGCAGGGTGGGTTAAGGGAAAGCAGTAGATGTAGTATATTTGGATTTCCAAAAGGCATTTGATAAGCTGTTGGGGGTGATATATTAGCAAGGATAGAGGACTGTCAAACAGGAAAAAGGGGAGTCTGGATAGGTAAACAAACAGGAAGCTGAGAGCAAGGATAAATGAGGAATTGTAAAGTTGTCAGACAGTAATTAATGGAGTGCTCCAGGAATCGGGGGCTGGATTCTTCGCCCTGTCGCTCCACATTTCTGCCTGACCCGCCGGCGGGATTCTCCGTTACGCCGGCCGGTCAGTGGGGTTGTGGGGCAGCCCCACGCCGTCGGGAAACCCCCGGGCGCCGGCAAAACGGAGAATCCCGCCGGCGGAGAATCCAGCCCCAGTGCTGTGGTCTCAGCTATTTATAATCTGTATGAATGACTTAGAGGAATAGACAGAAAATGAGGTATCTGGGTTTGCTGACAATACAAAGCTAGGTGGGAATGCAAGCAATGAGGGGAATGCAAAGAGATAGAGTGGGCATCAAGATTAAGTGAGTGGGCATCAAGTTGGCAGATGGAGAATGATGTCCGGAAGTGTGAGGGTCATTTGGTCGTAAGGATAGAAAAGCAGAACATTTTTTAAAAGGCATGAAACTCGGAAAAGTTGAGAGATTTGAATGTACTCGTATAAAGGACAAGAAAAAGTTAGCACACAGGTACAGCAAGCGATTAGAAAGCAATGTTGCCTCTTATTGCAAGGAGACTGGAACACTAGCATGAAGATGTCTTGCTACAATTGGATGGGGCTTTGGTCAGACCACACCTTGAATACCGTGTGCGATTATGGCCCCCATGTTACAGGAAGAATATATTTTATTGGGGGAAGCATAACAAAGGTTCACTGGATTGGTCCCTGGGGTGAGAAAGTGTCCTCTGATGAGAAGTTGAGTAAATAGGGTCTATTTTCTCTGGAGTTTCGATGAATAAGCAATGATCTAATTGAAAAATTGAAGATTATTGAAGGCGTTTGACAGGGTAGATACAGAGATGTTGTTTCCACCTCCACTGACTGGGTAATCAGGAACAAGGGGGTGCAGTTTCTGGATAAGGGTCTGATCATTTAGGACTGAGCTGAGGAATTTTTTTTTTCATGCAAAAGGTTGTGAATCTTTGGAATTTTCATTCCCGAGTGTAGTGGACGCTCCATCATTGAATATATTGAAGAGGCAGCGATACATTTTTTGTCTTGAAAATGAGGGACGTGCTCTGGACAAGTCACATGGTCTGGAAACACTAACTCTGTTTCTGTCTCCACCGACCGCTGTCTGACCTGCTGGGATTTTTTCTATTTCAGATTTCCAGCATTTGCAGTATTTTCGCACACTCACACTTTCAGGCACCTTTACTCTAACCCTGAGCCGTACCTGAGAGCAGAATGCCTGGCACTGACACCAGGGACCTGAATTGGAAAATAAAATTCCAGCTCTCAATCGCCATGTGCTGTCTCCAGTTAAAAATTTGAAAAGCATTTGTTAAATGAAGAGAATGAACCCACCTCCATGAGGAAGCGGTCACTGTCTCGTGCTGCACAGACGAGTTGTTGAACCTGCCGCAGATTCATGGCCATCGGCTTCTCACACAGAACATTCCTCCCAGCTCTCAGCATCAGCAGAGCCACCCTCAGGTGCTCAGGATTAATGATTCCCACGTAGACAATGTCTGACAAATGAGGAATACATTGGTACAGTCACAGACTATTACAAGTCACTGTCTGTGTGGAGTCTGCACGTCCTCCCCGTGTCTGTGTGGGTTTCCTCCGAGTGCTCCGGTTTCCTCCCACAGTCCAAAGATGTGCAGGTTAGGTGGATTGGCCATGATAAATTGCCCTTCGTGTCCAAAGGCGTTGGGTGGGATTACTGGGTTACGGGATAGGGTGGGGGTGTGGGCTTGGCTAGGATGTTCTTTCAAAGGGCCGGTGCAGACTCGATGGGCTGAATGGCCTCCTTCTGCACTGTAAATTCTACAACTCTACTGCCACACATTTACTGTCACTCTGTTACTGTCACACTGTTACTGTCACTCTGTTACTGTAATTCGGTATTACTGATTACTGTCACTCTGTATTACTGATTACTGTCACTGTTACTGTCACTCTGTATTACTGATTACTGTCACTCTGTTACTGTCACTGTGTATTACTGATTACTGTCACTCTGTTACTGTCACTGTGTATTACTGATTACTTTCACTGTCACTCTGTTACTGTCACTCTGTTACTGTCACTGTGTATTACTGATTACTTTCACTGTCACTCTGTTACTGTCACTATTACTGATTACTGTCACTCTGTTACTGTCACTCTGTTACTGTCACTCTGTATTACTGATTACTGTCACTCTGTTACTGTCACTCTGTATTACTGATTACTGTCACTGTTACTGTCACTCTGTATTACTGATTACTTTCACTGTCACTCTGTTACTGTCACTCTGTATTACTGATTACTGTCACTCTGTTACTGTCACTCTGTTACTGTCACTCTGTATTACTGATTACTGTCACTGTTACTGTCACTCTGTATTACTGATTACTGTCACTCTGTTACTGTCACTCTGTTACTGTCACTGTATTACTGATTACTGTCACTGTTACTGTCACTCTGTATTACTGATTACTGTCACTGTTACTGTCACTCTGTATTACTGATTACTGTCACTCTGTTACTGTCACTCTGTTACTGTCACTGTGTATTACTGATTACTGTCACTCTGTTACTGTCACTGTATTACTGATTACTGTCACGCTGTTACTGTCACTCTGTATTACTGATTACTGTCACTGTTACTGTCACTCTGTATTACTGATTACTGTCACTCTGTATTACTGATTACTGTCACTCTGTATTACTGATTACTGTCACTCTGTTACTGTCACTCTGTATTACTGGTTACTGTCACTCTGTATTACTGATTACTGTCACTCTGTTACTGTCACTCTGTATTACTGTCACTCTGTTACTGTCACTCTGTATTACTGATTACTGTCACTCTGTTACTGTCACTATTACTGATTACTGTCACGCTGTTACTGTCACTCTGTATTACTGATTACTGTCACTCTGTTACTGTCACTCTGTTACTGTCACTCTGTATTACTGATTACTGTCACGCTGTTACTGTCACTCTGTATTACTGATTACTGTCACTGTTACTGTCACTCTGTATTACTGATTACTGTCACTCTGTATTACTGATTACTGTCACTCTGTATTACTGATTACTGTCACTCTGTTACTGTCACTCTGTATTACTGATTACTGTCACTCTGTTACTGTCACTCTGTTACTGTCACTCTGTATTACTGATTACTGTCACTCTGTTACTGTCACTCTATTACTGATTACTGTCACTCTGTATTACTGATTACTGTCACTCTGTTACTGTCACTCTGTATTACTGATTACTGTCACTCTGTTACTGTCACTCTGTATTACTGATTACTGTCACTCTGTTACTGTCACTCTGTATTACTGATTACTGTCACTCTGTTACTGTCACTCTGTATTACTGATTACTGTCACTCTGTTACTGTCACTCTGTATTACTGATTACTGTCACTCTGTTACTGTCACTCTGTATTACTGATTACTGTCACTCTGTTACTGTCACTCTGTTACTGTCACTCTGTATTACTGATTACTGTCACTCTGTTACTGTCACTTGATATTACTGATTACTATCAATCTATTATTGTCACAGTTACAGTCACATTGTTGTCAGGCTGTTAGTCTCACATTGCCCACGCCATAACATCCATTTAGCAGGGCAGCACGGTGGCGCAGTGGTTAGCACTGCACCCTCACGGCGCCGAGGTCCCAGGTTCGATCCCGGCTCTGGGTCACTGTCCGTGTGGAGTTTGCACATTCTCCCCGTGTCTGCGTGGGTCTCACCCCCACAACCCAAAAATGTGCAAACTAGGTGGATTGGCCACGCTAAATTGCCCCTTAATTGGAAAAAATGAATTGGGTAATCTAAATTTTAAAAAAAATAGCATCGATTTTGCTGAGGTTTGGGATTGTTCTGGGATCTTCACAGAGACAAAGACAGAAACAGTTAGACAGAGACATGGGCAGAGAGAGACCTCTATACGGAGCCCGCGCCCCAGCAGACTGGGTGATGTGAATGCTCACCGACACTGGGATCGGTCGCCAGCTCCTCATATGAACCGTACGATTTGGGGATTTCATGTTTTTTTGCAAAACTGCGAGCTCGTGAAGAATCCCGAGAGGCCACAGCGACTACCTGAGAACAGAGGCAAGAAATCAGCTTCCAAACTGCCTGGGTACAGTCAGGGGGCCATCCTGGTGGAGTTACTGCCCTCCCCCCACCCACTCCAGAACAACTGGCAGCATGACACCTGCCCTGAGTTCTGACAGTGAGGGTGGCGGCACTTCAGCTGTGAGGTGCATCACAATGGCATGCGACTGACAGAAGGGGGAGTTAGTGGCATCGCTCCTTTGCCTGGAATCGGATACCTCCCACAGAATGCCCGCTGATCCCGCCTGATTGGTGCCCACAGGAATCCAGAAAAGTGGGCGGCACAGTGGTTAGCGCTGCTGCCTCCCAGCGGCAGGGGGCCGGGTTTAATTCCGGCCATGGGTGTCTGTGCGGAGTCTGCACGTTCTCCCCGTGTGTGCGTGGGTTTCCTCCGGGTGCTCCGGTTTCCTCCCACAGTCCAAAGATGTGCGGGTTAGGTGGATTGGTCATGATAAATTGCCCTTAGTGTCCAAAAGATTGTGTGGGGTTACGGGGATAGGGTGGGGGCAGTCGGCCGGGTAGGATGCTCTTTGGGAGGGTCGGTGCAGACTTGATAGGCCGAGTGGCCTCATTCTGTACTGTAAATTCTATGAAAATGGGAAGGGGAACGAGGGGGTGAATTCTCCACCCTGGCTGTAACCCCGAGTGTCGCCTGGGGAGGGTTAATCTCACCCCTGGACTGTAGCAAAGTGGGAATGACTCCTGTCCCCTAACGTCCTCAGCCCAAAACACCCAGACAGCAAAACAGGAACTCGCCTCTCCCTCTGTCTCCCTCATTCCCCCTCCCTCACTCCCTGTCTCCTTCCCTCGCTCACTCCCATCTCCCTCATTCCCCGTCTCCCTCCCTCACCACATCTCCTTCACTCTCCCTGTCTCCCTCCGTCACTCCCCCTGTTTGTCCCTCCTTCCCTCCCTCACTCCTCCTGCCTCCCTCCTCTCATTCTTTCTCCCTCTTCAAGTCTGTCTCTCCCTCCTTATCTCTTTCCACATCTTTCTTTCCTCTCTTTTCCTCCATTTGTTTTCTGTCTCTATCTCTGACTCGCTCTCTTCTTCTTTCCTTTCATTTCTTTACTCCCTGCTTCTCTCCTCCTTTCTCTCATGCTTCCTTCCCTCTTTCTAATCACTCATTCCCTCCCTCCCACACTCTCTCTCCCTCCCACACTCTCTCCATCCCTCCCGCTCTCTCTCTCTCTCTCTCCCTCCCACACTCATTCTATCCCACACTCCCTCTCTCTCACACTCCCTCTCTCTCACACTCTCTCTCTCCCACACTCTCTCTCCCTCCCGCACTCGCTCCCACACTCTCTCTCCCAGACTCTCTCCCACACTCTGTCTCTCACACTCTCCCTCTCTCACACTCTCTCTCTCCTCCACTCTCTCCCTCCCTCCCACATTCTCTCTCTCTATCTTCCACACTCTCTTTCCCCCACTCCCTCCCTCCACTCTCTCTCCCTCCACTCTCTCTCCCTCACTCCCATTCTCCTACTTTCTCTCTCTGTTGCACTCTCCGTCCCTCCCACACACACACCCTCTCTCTCCCACCCTCCCTCTCTCTCCCACCCTCCCACACACACTCCCTCTCTCTCCCACCTTCCCTCTCTCCCACTCTCCCACACACACCCTCTCTCCCACCCTCCCTCTCTCTCCCACCCTCCCACACACACTCCCTCTCTCTCCCTCCCACACACACACTCCCTCTCTCTCCCACCCTCCCACACACTCCCTCTCTCTCCCACCCTCCCACACACACTCCCTCTCTCTCCCACCCTCCCACACACACTCCCTCTCTCTCCCACCCTCCCTCCCACACTCCCTCTCTCTCCCACCCTCCCACACACACTCCCTCTCTCTCCCACACACACCCTCTCTCTCCCACACTCCCTCTCTCTCCCACACACTCCCTCTCTCTCCCACCCTCCCTCCCACACTCCCTCTCTCTCCCACCCTCCCACACACTCCCTCTCTCTCCCACCCTCCCTCCCACACTCCCTCTCTCTCCCACCCTCCCACACACACACTCTCTCTCCCACCCTCCCTCTCTCTCCACCCTCCCACACACACACTCCCTCTCTCTCCCACCCTCCCTCTCTCTCTCTCCCACCCTCCCTCTCTCTCCCACCCTCCCACACACACTCCCTCTCTCTCCCACCCTCCCACACACTCCCTCTCTCTCCCACCCTCCCTCCCACACTCCGTCTCTCTCCCACTCTCCCACACACTCCCTCTCTCTCCCACCCTCCCACACACACTCCCTCTCTCTCCCACCCTCCCACACACCTCCCTCTCTCTCCCACCCTCCTACACACACCCTCTCTCTCCCACCCTCCCACACACACTCCCTCTCTCTCCCACCCTCCCACACACTCCCTCTCTCTCCCACCCTCCCACACACACTCCCTCTCTCTCTCCCTCCCACACACACACTCCCTCTCTCTCCCACCCTCCCACACACACTCCCTCTCTCTCCCACCCTCCCACACACACTCCCTCTCTCTCGCACCCTCCCACACACACTCCCTCTCTCCCACCCTCCCACACACACTCCCTCTCTCTCCATCCACACACACACTCCCTCTCTCTCCCACCCTCCCACACACACTCCCTCTCTCTCCCACCCTCCCACACACACTCCCTCTCTCTCCCACCCTCCCACACACACTCCCTCTCTCTCGCACCCTCCCACACACACTCCCTCTCTCTCCCACCCTCCCACACACACTCCCTCTCTCTCCCACCCTCCCACACACACTCCCTCTCTCTCCCACCCTCCCACACACACTCCCTCTCTCTCCATCCCACACACACACTCCCTCTCTCTCCCACCCTCCCACACACACTCCCTCTCTCTCCCACCCTCCCACACACACTCCCTCTCTCTCGCACCCTCCCACACACACTCCCTCTCTCCCACCCTCCCACACACACTCCCTCTCTCTCCACCCTCCCACACACACTCCCTCTCTCTCCCACCCTCCCACACACACTCCCTCTCCCACCCTCCCACACACACTCCCTCACTCTCGCACCCTCCCACACACACTCCCTCTCTCTCCCACCCTCCCACACACACTCCCTCTCCCACCCTCCCACACACACTCCCTCACTCTCGCACCCTCCCACACACACTCCCTCTCCCACCCTCCCACACACACTCCCTCTCCCACCCTCCCACACACACTCCCTCACTCTCGCACCCTCCCACACACACTCCCTCTCTCTCCCACCCTCCCACACACACTCCCTCTCTCTCCCACCCTCCACCACACACTCCCTCTCTCTCCACCCTCCCACACACACTCCCTCTCTCTCCCTCCCACACACACACTCCCTCTCTCTCCCCACCCTCCCACACACACTCCCTCTCTCTCCCACCCTCCCACACACACTCCCTCTCTCTCCCACCCTCACACACTCCCTCTCCCACCCTCCCACACACACCCTCTCTCTCCCACCCTCCCACACACACTCCCTCTCTCTCCCACCCTCCCACACACACTCCCTCTCTCTCCCACCCTCCCACACACACTCCCTCTCTCTCCCACCCTCCCACACACACTCCCTCTCTCTCCCACCCTCCCACACACTCCCTCTCTCTCCCACCCTCCCACACACCCTCTCTCTCCCACACTCTCTCTCCCACACTCTCTCTCTTCCCCTCTCTCTCCCTCTCTCTCCCCACTCTCTCTCTCCCTCTCTCTCCCTCTCTCTCCCACACTCTATCTCCCACACTCTCTCTCCCACACGCTCTCTCTCCCACACTCTCTCTCTCCCTCTCTCTCCCACGCTCTCTCTCCCACACTCTCTCTCTCACTCTCTCTCCCACACTCTCTCCCTCTCTCTCTCCCTCTCTCTCCACACACTCTCTCTCTCACACTCTCTCTCTCCCTCTCTCTCCCACACTCTCTCTGCCACATTCTCTCTCTCCCTCTCTCTCCCACGCTCTCTCTCCCACACTCTCTCTCACTCTCTCTCCCACACTCTCTCTCTCCCTCTCCTCTCTCCCACACTCTCTCCCTCTCTCCCACACTCTCTCTCCCACACTCTCTCTCTCCCTCTCTCTCCCACACTCTCTCTCCCCACTCTCTCTCCCTCTCTCTCTCCCTCTCTCTCCCACACTCTCTCCCACACCCTCTCTCCCACACCCTCTCTCCCACACTGTCTCTCTCCCTCTCTCTCCCACACTCTCTCTCCCACACGCTCTCTCTCCCACACTCTCTCTCTCCCTCTCTCTCCCACGCTCTCGCCCTCTCTCCCACACTCTCTCTCTCACTCTCTCTCCCACACTCTCTCCCTCTCTCTCTCCCTCTCTCTCCCACACTCTCTCTCTCACACTCTCTCTCTCCTCTCTCTCTCTCCACACTCTCTCTGCCACACTCTCTCTCTCCCTCTCTCTCCCACGCTCTCTCTCCCACACTCTCGCCCTCTCTCCCACACTCTCTCTCTCCCTCTCTCTCCCACACTCTCTCCCTCTCTCTCCCACACTCTCTCTCCCACACTCTCTCTCTCCCTCTCTCTCCCCACACTCTCTCTCCCTCTCTCTCTCCCTCTCTCTCCCACACTCTCTCCCACACCTCTCTCCCACACCCTCTCTCCCACACTGTCTCTCTCCCTCTCTCTCCCACACTCTCTCTCCCACACTCTCTCTCTCCCTCTCTCTCCCACCTCTCGCTTTCTCCCATTCTCTCCCACACACACTCTCCCACTCTCCCTCTCTCTCTCTCCCCCCTCTCTCGCACACACACTCTCCCTCTCCCACACACTCTCTCTCCCACTCTCCTCTCTCTCTCTCTCTCTCCCTCTCTCTCTCTCGCACACACACACTCTCTCTCCCACACACTCTTTCTCTCTCCCACTCCCTCCCCCTCTCTCTCTCCCACTCTCCCCCCCCCTCTTTCTCTCACACACACTCTCTCCCTCTCTCTCTCTCTCTCTCTCCCCTCTCTCTCTCTCCCCCCCCTCTCTCTCTCTCACACACACTCTCTCTCACCACACTCTCTCCCCCCCCCTCTCTCTCTCTCTCCCCCTCTCTCTCTCTCGCACACACACACTCTCTCTCTCTCCTCTCCCACTCTCCCTCCCCCTCTCTCCCTCCCCCTCTCTCTCTCCCTCTCTCTCTCCCTCCCCCTCTCTCCCTCCCCCTCTCTCCCTCCCCATCTCTCTCTCCCTCTCTCTCTCTCCCCCTCTCTCTCCCCCCCTCTCTCCCCCCTCTCTCTCCCACTCTCCCTCCCCCTCTCTCTCCCCCTCTCTCTCTCTCTCCCCCCCCTCTCCCTCCCCCTCTCTCTCTCCCCCACTCTCTCCCTCCCCCTCTCTCTCTCCCTCCCCCTCCCCCCCCCTCCCTCCCCCTCTCTCTCTCCCCCTCTCTCTCTCCCCCTCTCTCTCCCCCCCCCTCTCTCTCCCCCCCTCTCTCTCCCACTCTCCCTCCCCCTCTCTCTCCCCCTCTCTCTCTCTCTCCCCCCCCCCTCTCTCACTCCCCTTCTCTCTCCCCCCCTCTCTCTCTCTCCCACACTCTCTCTGTACCTGATGACTCTCAGGTGGAAGGGTTTTTAAAGCCACCACGAAATCGTGGCAGATTCTGCCGGCTCCGCAGATGCCCCAGCTGGTGGCCATTGATTGTGCCCAGTCCCGGGGATGGAACTCCTGCTGCTGCTTTATAGGGTCAGGAAGGATCAGTGTCCCGTCAGCAAAAATCACTCAACCACACGGATGTTTCGCAAATCCAAATTAATGAATCACTGCAGCGTCAAACCTGGAAATTCCTCCAGAGTCAGTTTGGTTGCAAACTCCTCAAATTCTAAAATGTGCAGCTGCCACTCACACTAACATCTGGGATAGGGAATCAGTATTCCCAATCCCAATGTCATTCCCAATCCCACACTGTCTTTGGAGAATCAGAATTCCCATTCCCACCCCATATCTTTGGGAAATTGGAATTCCTGCCCCCTCCCCCCCCCCACCCCGTCCTTTTAAAAAATATAAATTTAGATTATCCAATTATTTTTTCCAATTAAGGGGCAAATTAGCGTGGCCAATCCACCTACCCTGCGCATCTTTGGGTTGTGGGGCTGAGACCCACGCAGACACGGGGAGAATGTGCAAACTCCACACGGACAGTGACCTGGGGCCAGGATTCGAACCCAGGTCCTCAGCTCCGTAGGCAACAATGCTAACCACTGTGCCACCGTGCTGCCCCCCCCCCCCCCCCCCCCCGTCCTTTTTAATGTTTACCTGGGACCAGTGTCAATTTATTAAATTCCTTTCCTTTGCTGAATGTTCTAATCCCGGGACAGACCATTCGGCCCATTCATGGGGGACAGGATTTGCAGTGAGTTAAGATAGAGGCAGAGTTTCAGATGACAGAGGGTAAGAGGTGGGAGAGCAGCCAGGAGAGAGCAGGGATAATCCAGGGGACAGGGAACAAGGCAGAAAGGGTTTCCGGAGCAGATTGACTGAGGCACAGGTGAAGGACGGAGACATGGAGTTGGAAATAAGTGGTAATTGAAGTGTTGGCTAGTGTAGACTTGAGAGATGAACAGACACTTCCAACATTGATGAAGATTCAACTCAATTTTATTAACTAACTTCTAACTAACTAACACACGATGACTGTGGGTCTAAATGATGCTAACTTGAACTAGAGACCTAAGCCTTGTCCGAACCAGTTGATTCTCTCAGCACGTGATGTGAGTCTGTGCTGGGCTGGATGAGTTCTTGTTACACTCAGCGGCAGCACCCAGAATTAGCGGGAACCGTAGTGCCCTCTGCCTTTATAGTGTGTGTATTCTAACTGGTGATTGGCTGCGGTGTTTGTACATGTTGATTGGTCCCTGTGTGTGTCCATCAGTGTGTGTCTGCACCATGATATACTGGTGTATATTATTATTTTTTTTTATAAATTTAGATTAACCAATTATTTTTTCCAATTAAGGGGCAATTTAGCGTGGCCAATCCACCTACTCTGCACATTTTTTTGGGTTGTGGGGGCGAAACCCACGCAGACACGGGGAGAATGTGCAAACTCCACACGGACAGTGACCCAGAGCCGGGATCGAACCCGGGACCTCAGCGCCGTGAGGCGGTTGTGCTAACCACTAGGCCACCGTGCTGCCGTCTGGTGTATATTACGACAGTAATGGGAATGTAAGGTCAAATCTTTATCTTGGGATCAAATATGACATCGAGGTTGCAAACAGACTGGTTCAATGGCAGAAGAGGGGAGTTGGTCGGTAGGGAACAGAGTTTGGAGTGGGGAATGGAACAATGGCTTCAGTCTTGCCCATAGTTAGAGGAGATTGCTGCTCATCCAGTATTGAATGTCACAAAGCAGTTTGATGGTTTCACAACACTGGAGGAGTTTAATGTTCCTCAGCGAGGGAAATCTACCATCTGTACTGGGTCTGGCCTACAGGTGACTGCAGACCCACAACAGTGGCCCGAATCATCTAGTCTCTGCTTAAGCGGAGATTGGACAAAGGACTGAGATGTGTTTCAGGACCCTGTGGAAGTCATGACATGTGGACCTCTGTGGGAATTGCAACTTCCGATGGGGAATTGTCTGCTCCCAGGGCCCTTTGCAACGGTCTCTGTCTCCGAGTCGGAATCACAGATTTTGGGCAGTCCTGTATTGAATAGTTACCCAGGAAATGTTAGCTACACAGCTGACCAGCCCAATAGCCCAACAAGCCACTTCCCAACCTGCTACAGAAAAGCTGAATGAACAACAGCCATTCAAGACGGCAACTCCACACCATCTTCTCGGGTAGCTAGGTAATAAATGCCAACAATGCCCTGCTCACTTTCCATCACAGTTTAATATCCATCCCAGTCTAATCCCACTCTCCCCCTCACTCCCCACACCCTTTAATATCCCACCCAGTCTAATCCCACTCTCCCCCTCACTCCCCACACCCTTTAATATCCCACCCAGTCTAATCCCACTCTCCCCCTCGCTCCCACACCCTTTAATATCCCACCCAGTCTAATCCCACTCTCCCCCTCATTCCCCGCACCCTTTAATATCCTCCCAGTCTAATCCCACTCTCCCCCTCACTCCCCGCACCCTTTAATATCCCACCCAGTCTAATCCCACTCTCCCCCTCACTCCCCACACCCTTTAATATCCTCCCAGTCTAATCCCACTCTCCCCCTCACTCCCCACACCCTTTAATATCCCACCCAGTCTAATCCCACTCTCCCCCTCACTCCCCACACCCTTTAATATCCCACCCAGTCTAATCCCACTCTCCCCTCACTCCCCGCACCCTTTAATATCCATCCCAGTCTAATCCAACTCTCCCCCTCACTCCCCACACCCTTTAATATCCCACCCAGTCTAATCCCACTCCCCCCTCACTCCCCACACCCTTTAATATCCCACCCAGTCTAATCCCACTCTCCCCCTCACACCCCACACCCTTTAATATCCCACCCAGTCTAATCCCACTCTCCCCCTCACTCCCCACACCCTTTAATATCCATCCCAGTCTAATCCGACTCTCCCCCTCACTCCCCACACCCTTTAATATCCCACCCAGTCTAATCCCACTCTCCCCCTCACTCCCCACACCCTTTAATATCCCACCCAGTCTAATCCCACTCTCCCCCTCACTCCCCACACCCTTTAATATCCTCCCAGTCTAATCCCACTCTCCCCCTCACTCCCCACACCCTTTAATATCCCACCCAGTCTAATCCCACTCTCACCCTCACTCCCCACACCCTTTAATATCCCACCCAGTCTAATCCCACTCTCCCCTCACTCCCCGCACCCTTTAATATCCATCCCAGTCTAATCCGACTCTCCCCCTCACTCCCCACACCCTTTAATATCCCACCCAGTCTAATCCCACTCTCCCCCTCACTCCCCACACCCTTTAATATCCCACCCAGTCTAATCCGACTCTCCCCCTCACTCCCCACACCCTTTAATATCCCACCCAGTCTAATCCGACTCTCCCCCTTACTCCCCACACCCTTTAATATCCATCCCAGTCTAATCCCACTCTCCCCCTCACTCCCAACACCCTTTAATATCCCACCCAGTCTAATCCCACTCTCCCCCTCACTCCCCCACACCCTTTAATATCCCACCCAGTCTAATCCCACTCTCCCCCTCACTCCCAACACCCTTTAATATCCCACCCAGTCTAATCCCACTCTCCCCCCTCACTCCACACCCTTTAATATCCCACCCAGTCTAATCCCACTCTCCCCCCTCACTCCCCACACCCTTTAATATCCCACCCAGTCTAATCCCACTCTCCCCCTCACTCCCCGCACCCTTTAATATCCCACCCAGTCTAATCCCACTCTCCCCTCACTCCCCGCACCCTTTAATATCCCACCCAGTCTAACCCACTCTCCCCCTCACTCCCCACACCCTTTAATATCCCACCCAGTCTAATCCCACTCTCCCCCTCACTCCCCACACCCTTTAATATCCCACCCAGTCTAATCCCACTCTCCCCTCACTCACCCACACCCTTTAATATCCCACCCAGTCTAATCCCACTCTCCCCCTCACTCCCCCAAACCCTTTAATATCCCACCCAGTCTAATCCCACTCTCCCCCTCACTCCCCACACCCTTTAATATCCCACCCAGTCTAATCCCACTCTCCCCCTCACTCCCCAAACCCTTTAATATCCCACCCAGTCTAATCCCACTCTCCCCCTCACTCCCCGCATCCTTTAATATCCACCCAGTCTAATCCACTCTCCCCTCACTCCCCAACCCTTTAATATCCCACCCAGTCTAATCCCACTCTCCCCCTCACTCCCCACACCCTTTAATATCCCACCCAGTCTAATCCACTCTCCCCTCACTCCCCCCGCCCTTTAATATCCCACCCAGTCTAATCCCACTCTCCCCTCACTCCCCGCACCCTTTAATATCCCACCCAGTCTAATCCCACTCTCCCCCTCACTCCCCACACCCTTTAATATCCCACCCAGTCTAATCCCACTCTCCCCTCATCCCCACACCCTTTAATATCCCACCCAGTCTAATCCCACTCTCCCCTCACTCCCCACACCCTTTAATATCCCACCCAGTCTAATCCCACTCTCCCCCTCACTCCCCACACCCTTTAATATCCCACCCAGTCTAATCCCACTCTCCCCTCACTCCCCACACCCTTTAATATCCCACCCAGTCTAATCCCACTCTCCCCTCACTCCCCACACCCTTTAATATCCCACCCAGTCTAACCCCACTCTCCCCCCTCACTCCCCACACCCTTTAATATCCCACCCAGTCTAAATTTCTTGATCCCATTCGCACTGTTTATGTGATTGGCTTTCCTGGAAACCTCCTGACTCAATTCCCCATTGGGTGGAAATGGGAGAACTGTTTAATTTTCTGTCCCCTGGGATAGAAGTATCTGCATCTGTTCCCGCAGATCCAGTTTGATTATTCCCTTCCGCATCTGAAAGTCTTTCGTGTCTTTGCCCCAAAGCCCCGCCTGCAAAAAACTCAAAAGCTCAACACGGAAGCTGATGACCTGGTGAAATTGACAGTCACAGTCACATATGGGACAGGAATACAGTGAGATTCCTTCCTCAAATCCCAACCAGGCAGAAATACTCAATCCTCAACCACATTGCATAGACTCGGCTGTGGTCACACAGTCCACAGCTCCACATATTTGATCATTAGTTTCTCCTTCTAATATTCAATCCCAAATATTTGTGCAGCGTTCATTTAACCGAGTTAATTCATTCACCTTTAACTACTCCACAAAATCAGTTCCACAGACCTGTTAATCTGTGGGGGAACCATTCACGATCTTGGGACTTTGCTTGAAGTTCAGTGATATAGTGCCCATGTCTGCTGATTTATTCTGTTTATATTTAGAGAAAAGGTATCAAAACATCAACCTGAATATTGCAGAAAGCAAATTCATCCCCGCACCCAGAGATATCATAGAATTTACAGTGCAGAAGGGGGCCATTCGGCCCATCGAGTCTGCACCGGCTCTTGGAAAGAGCACCCTGCCCATGGTCAACACCTCCACCCTATCCCCATAACCCAGCAACCCCACCCAACAGTAAGGGCAATTTTGGACACTAAGGGCAATTTATCACGGCCAATCCACCTAACCTGCACATCTTTGGACTGTGGGGGGGAAACCGGAGCACCCGGAGGAAACCCACGCACACACGGGGAGGATGTGCAGACTCCACACAGACAGTGACCCAAGCTGGAATCGAACCTGGGACCCTGGAGCTGTGAAGCAACTGTGCTAATCACTGTGCTACCGGGCTGCCCTTAGTAAGAAGCCTTACAACACCAGGTTAAAGTCCAACATGTTTGTTTCAAACACTAGCTTTCGGAGCGCAGCTCCTTCCTCAGGTGAACCCAGAGATCTAGGCAGTGATTTTAGTCTGGGACTGGATCAGCATTACTCAGGGGGGAGATGTATAAATGTAGGTCTTTGTTTAAGTGGTGTAAAGTTAAAACTTTGTCTGAAGGGTAATTTATAAAAACGCTTATTCAAATGTTCAGAATGATTCTTAACTCTAGTGGCTCCTGTGTTGCTCACTCAGTAACTGTGTTGTGTGATGTATGCCTGTAGTTTTCCTGTGCTATTCGTTGGTGGGTTTGAGTGGAGCACCTTGTGGGGTAGCAGGAGTGCGAGGTTGTTGGATACAATTTTTTGTTTAAAAGAAAACTGCTTTCAGACTAATGTTGAGTTCCAGTTCCTTGAGCTCTGAGACATGTTGGTTCTTGGTCCAAATGGTTATTCTTCATGTTGAGCCTCGATGGTTACAATCTGTAGCGCTTGACCGAGATATTTACTATTGAACCTAATCAATGAATCATGAAATAATATGGCACCAAAGCAAGTCAGTTGACCGATTGTGCGTGTGCAAGCTGTTTGAAAGTGCAAACCGATATTTAGCACAGCGTTACTCTTTCCCCAAAGCTCTGCACATTTTCCCACTTCTAGGTATCTGTCCAATGCCCTTGCAGATGCTTTCCGGCAGTATCAATGAATTGCAGTCGGAAAGCTGTCAGCAGGGAGTTCTCCCGGTGAGTACTTTCAAGCCTTAACCCGCTTAGTACTTTCAAACCCTAACCCAGTTAGTACTTTCAAACCCTAACCCGGTTAGTACTTTCAAGTCTTAACCCGGTTAGTACTTTCAAACCCTAACCCTAACCCAGTTAGTACTTTCAAACCCTAACCCAGTTAGTACTTTCAAACCCTAACCCGGTTAGTACTTTCAAACCCTAACCCTAACCCGGTTAGTACTTTCAAACCCTAACCCAGTTAGTACTTTCAAACCCTAACCCGGTTAGTACTTTCAAACCCTAACCCTAACCCAGTTAGTACTTTCAAACCCTAACCCAGTTAGTACTTTCAAACCCTAACCCGGTTAGTACTTTCAAACCCTAACCCTAACCCGGTTAGTACTTTCAAACCCTAACCCTAACCCAGTTAGTACTTTCAAACCCTAACCCGCTTAGTACTTTCAAACCCTAACCCAGTTAGTACTTTCAAACCCTAACCCTAACCCGGTTAGTACTTTCAAACCCTAACCCGCTTAGTACTTTCAAACCCTAACCCGGTTAGTACTTTCAAACCCTAACCCAGTTAGTACTTTCAAACCCTAACCCAGTTAGTACTTTCAAACCCTAACCCGGTTAGTACTTTCAAACCCTAACCTGGTTAGTACTTTCAAACCCTAACCTGGTTAGTACTTTCAAACCCATCCCAGTTAGTACTTTCAAACCCTAACCTGGTTAGTACTTTCAAACCCTAACCCTGTTAGTACTTTCAAACACTCACCCTAACCCGGTTAGTACTTTCAAACCCTAACCCAGTTAGTACTTTCAAACCCTAACCCTAACCCAGTTAGTACTTTCAAACCCTAACCTGGTTAGCACTTTCAAACCCTAACCCAGTTAGTACTTTCAAACCCTAACCCTAACCTGGTTAGTACTTTCAAACCCATCCCAGTTAGTACTTTCAAACCCTAACCCGGTTAGTACTTCCTAACCCTAACCCGGTTAGTACTTTCAAACCCTAACCCTAACCTGGTTAGTACTTTCTAACCCTAACCCAACCAACATCACCAAAGAATAGCTTAACTGGTCAGTACGTCCATTGCTGTTTGTGATATCTTATTATGTATTAAAATGAAAGAAGTGCCATATTTCAGGGGTGTTGTACGTGAACCTCTTTCTGTGTCACGAGTGACTCAAAGGGACAGAAGCAGTGATAATGACTGGGTGTCTTTGTGAGATTTCAGTTCCATTCCACAAGGCCTGATATTTAAGCAGCAGTGCCGGCCAACAGCGGGACTTGAATAACGTCAGTGTTCGTGCTGGTAAGTGACAGACAACATACCAGGTGGCCGATGACCATTTTGAACAAGAGAAAGTTCAGCCATTTCCCCTTCACCTTGATCAATGCCATCTGCCCAAGGACTACAGCAATACATGAAGCAGGCGGACAACTACCTCCTTGGCATCCGGGAATAGGCAATAAATAGAACATTTTCAGTCTCCCACATCCCAAGAACAAATTTATTAAAAACAAGACTTGAATAAAATTAAGGGTTGAAATGAGTAACTCTCAATAAGTTTAGATTGGTTGAGTGGTTGGAAACAATTTGATAATTTCACTTTTGTAAGGAGTTCAATGTGTCAGAATGGCTTTAATTTCCATCAGTTCAAAGATGGGAAACATGAACTGCATTTTCAACAAAGGCAGAGGGCACTTTAGTACTTTGTACGGTGATACAATGAACTTTCAAATCATATGTCAGTCAACTTTTTTTGTCGCAGGTTCTCCATCTTGTTCCCAATTTGACATAAAACAAGATGGATGGAGCGAAGACAACCACTCTCCCATTCCGAAACAGCCCAGCGTCCCACCCATCACAGTACCGAGAGTTTCCCCTCCAGTATCAAAAGTACAATCTTTTCCATATCTCTGTCAGTCTGTGTATGGAGTGTGCAGAGTGGAACAGAGGCTGGACCTATCACAACAGGAAGAGGAGACTCTCTGGGCTGTATGACTAGACTCGATACACAGAAAGACTGGCATCTGCTACTTGTCTCTCTCCTCCTTCACGGAATGGGGTGGCCAAGGACAGTTGTGTAGGCCCACAAACAACCATATCAGAAGCAGTAGCGTAAATTCACTCATCAGTACCAAGGGTAATGGGATTGTGGCCTATCTCTAACCCACAACATCTAACGCAAACCATCGTGTGAATCTCTAACTCAAATCGAAAAATGGCAGCTTTGTTAAAATGGGCCCAAGTATTTTCAGAAGGACCTCTCTGTGGAACTATTTAACAATTTCCCTACAGTAACCCGCACCACATCAACTAATCCACTTTCTCAAACCCCTCATGTGATTCTTTGACATTTTGCTCTCACCCCTTAAAACAAGTCTCACAACTTATCCAAAAAACAATTTCCATCCGGACTCTCTCTCATTCTTCACCTGCCCAAAGAACAAAATGTTCCTGCCTACATCCCAGCCTGTCAACCACCTCCACCGCCTGCCAACCACCTCCCCTACCGCATGCCAACCACCTCCCCTACCGCCTGTCAACCACCTCCACCGCCTGCCAACCACCTCCACCGCCTGTCACCCACCTCCACCGCCTGCCAACCACCTCCACCGCCTGTCACCCACCTCCACCGCCTGTCACCCACCTCCACCGCCTGTCACCCACCTCCCCTACCGCCTGTCACCCACCTCCCCTACCGCCTGTCACCCACCTCCACTACTGCCTGTCACCCCACCTCCCCTACCGCCTGTCACCCACCTCCACCGCCTGTCACCCACCTCCACCGCCTGCCAACCACCTCCACCGCCTGTCACCCACCTCCCCTACCGCTTGTCACCCACCTCCCCTACCGCTTGTCACCCACCTCCCCTACCGCCTGTCACCCACTTCCCCTACTGCCTGTCACCCACCTCCCCTACCGCCTGTCACCCACTTCCCCTACTGCCTGTCACCCACCTCCCCTACCGCCTGTCACCCACCACTACTGCCTGTCACCCACCTCCCCTACCGCCTGTCACCCACCTCCCCTACCGCCTGTCACCCACCTCCCCTACCGCCTGTCACCCACCTCCCCTACCGCCTGTCACCCACCTCCCCTACCGCCTGTCACCCACCTCCCCTACCGCCTGTCACCCACCTCCACCGCCTGTCACCCACCTCCACCGCCTGTCACCCACCTCCCCTACCGCTTGTCACCCACCTCCCCTACTGCCTGTCACCCACCCCCCCTACCGCCTGTCACCCACCTCCCCTACCGCTTGTCACCCACCTCCCCTACCGCCTGTCACCCACCTCCACTACTGCCTGTCACCCACCTCCACTGCAGGGCAGCAAGGTGCCGCAGTGGTTAGCCCTGCTGCCTCACGGCGCCGAGGTCCCAGGTTCGATCCCGGCTCTGGGTCACTGTCCGTGTGGAGTTTGCCCATTCTCCCCGTGTCTGCATGGGTCTCGCCTCCACAACCCAAAAACGTGCAGAGTAGGTGGATTGGCCACGCTAAATTGCCCCTTAATTGGAAAAAATAATTGGGTAATCTAAATTTAAAAAAAATAAAACAAAACCGTCTCCCTTGCCCGTCAACCGTCTCCCCCTGCCCGTCAACCGTCTCCCCCTGCCCGTCAACCGTCTCCCCCTGCCCGTCAACCGTCTCCCCCTGCCCGTCCACCGTCTCCCCCTGCCCGTCAACCGTCTCCCCCTGCCCGTCAACCGTCTCCCCCTGCCCGTCAACCGTCTCCCCTGCCCGTCAACCGTCTCCCTTGCCCGTCAAGACTCTCCCTGGGTGTGTACCATCTACATGATGGATTGCAGCAACTCAGCACATTCCTTTGCAGCATCTCAAACCCGTCTCTACCACCTTGGGCAATAGATACAATCTGCGAGTTCCACCCTGACTTGGAAATACATCACTGTTCCAATATCATCTCTGGTTTAAAAGCACCACTATCTCAAGGACAGAATGTGTTGGGTAATCAATGCTAGCCTCACCAGCAATCTCCACATCCCAAGAAAGATACATTTTAAAAATGGCTCCTTCAGTTGAGTTTCATTTGGAATCTCACTGCAGGTAAACTCGAGGAACAGCATCTCCTCCTTTGATCCAGCACCCTCTACTCACCACATTATGTTTAACAACTTCATATATTTAATCACAACTCCAGTTTTCCCAGACAGCAGATCTCAGTAATAATTCTGCTTCACAATCTACACTTCCTCTGGACACATTTCCCATTTCTTAACTTGTTCCATTGCCATCTCCTTTTGCCTCGCTCCATCATCCCTTTGTCCCTCCATCTCTCTGACCGTCCACCCGCTCAGACTTCTGTAATCACCACCACCCCCCGCTCCCCTGGCCCTGCCTCTGAATTTGCTTCAGATATTTATTGTTTGCAGTTCTGATCAAAGATCATTGACTTGAAATGTGAACGCTTTTTTGAATTCAGCCAATTTCTTGCTTCCTGTTAATTTTTATTGATATAGATTATATGCATAAATACTGATTAACTTTTAAATTTTAGTTTAGTGCAATTTATTAAGTTTAGTGAAAATTAGTTCTGAATTTGGGTAGTTTTGCATGGAGGTTCCAGTGATTATTAAGGGTGACTGAGGGATTAGAGTGGGGGTGGTGATGGGCCACAGGATTGTACCCATCGCACACCCAGCCAAGGCAGAATTGACAGGAGGAAGATGGTCAATGTTAACCAAGTTCAGAATGAACCTAATTCCTGTACATTTCTTCCACAGTGAGAGTACCATAGCTGGACAGGGAGCTCAGGATGTGAGAATGGGGGCCAGATGGAATCCTCACCAACATTTAAAAAAGAAATTTCCTGGAATTAGAATCCAATTCTGTGAATTGACGAACTGTTATTTAGAGATTCCTCCCCCCCCCCCCCCCCCCCCCCCCTTATCTGTATCATTTCCAGATTCTTTCCCAAGACTGGATGAACCCAGAGATAAACCTGGCACCAAAATGTCACATGAGAAACTGATTGGTAATGATGTTGAAATGTCTGGGCTCTATCAGGTCCACATTCAGATCTTCCTGCATCATGGACATTGAACCAACACCGACAGCGAGTGAGTGAAGTTGAGGATTTTGGATCATGGCTCACCCTGATAATGTTGTTAAAATGTTGCTTTGACAGAGTTTGTCACCAGATTCTGATCCCAAACTGATCATCTGCAAATGAAGACCCCCACCACCACCCCTTGCTGATGATTTGATGAGCCTCTTGGCGTTAGAGACATCTCCCCACCAGCCACAGTCACGGAGAATGGCCTCATGGTTTGTTCCATTTCCAAACGTGGTCTGGCTCGTTTGTTAGATCCTCTCCAATCAGCTACTCCAGGTTCAGGCTGACATTTGTGGAACCTTCCATCACAATTGGACGAATGTCACGGAGGAGCCTTCTTTGTGAACTCTCATTCATTCCCTCCATCTCCTGTGACAAGTCCAGATAGGTGGAACGCTTCTGTTCTCCCAGTCTGAGATTGGCTGCTTCAATCTCTAGTGTTGACCTTTGATTGCTGGGGATGCTTTCCTTTGTTGAATACTGGTTGGTTTTTCCCCCTGGGCTATTTTGCCCTGCACCTCGATTGGCTGATTCTTGAGGATATTCTGAATTTGGGTTGGTTGTTTCTCTGCCGGGTCCAAAATTGAAGACAAGTCCATTTTCCTGTGGCTTGGACCGAGATCCTTTGCTCTGTAAAGTCTGATTGTCTATCACCTCTTCCTTTTCCTGGAACTCGGCTAAAGCTTTAGCTAAAAGGAAAATAAAATAAGAATATCAGACATCACATTTTTTACATTGAATGCAAGATAAAACAATGAAATATAACAAGACAGCAGCATGTACATTTACATCAACCCGCTGCCTCACGTCTAACATTCCACATGAACTGACTGAGCTGCCAGACCATTTCAGACAACAATAGTGTTAGACTGGCATCACGTGGAGGTCGGGGGGGGCATCACGTGGAGGTCGGGGGGGGCATCACGTGTAGGTCGGGGGGGGGGGGGGCATCACGTGGAGGTTGGGTGGGGCATCACGTGGAGGTCGGGTGGGGCAGCACGTGGAGGTCGGGGGGGGGGGCAAGGGTAACACTTTCCGTATTCTAAAGGACATTGAGGATTTAACTTGAAAAGTTTTCATGTTTATTTTTCCGGGTTGATAGAAAAGGCGAGTGTGTGGCATTTTGATAATTGCAGAGAGTCAGCATGGTGAGGATGGGCTGAATGGCCTCCATCTTTTGTGGTGATGGTTGTACAATACTGTCCTTTACTGGGGCCGGCCACAGTGACTGAACATAATGCCCAGTAAGTACCATAGTCCCTCGGTACCTTACCCATGATTTACCTGTACAGTAAAGAGAAAGCTTTATTCTGTATCTAACCCCGTGCTGTACCTGTCCTGGGAGTGTTTGATGGGGACAGTGTAGAGGGAGCTTTACTCTGTATCTAACCCCGTGCTGTACCTGTCCTGGGAGTGTTTGATGGGGACAGTGCAGAGGGAGCTTTACTCTGTATCTAACCCCATGCTGTACCTGTCCTGGGAGTGTTTGATGGGGACAGTGCAGAGGGAGCTTTACTCTGTATCTAGCTCCGTGCTGTACCTGTCCTGGGAGTGTATGATGGGGACAGTGCAGAGGGAGCTTTACTCTGTATGTAACCCCGTGCTGTACCTGTCCTGGGAGTGTTTGATGGGGACAGTGTAGAGGGAGCTTTACTCTGTATCTAACCCCGTGCTGTACCTGTCCTGGGAGTGTTTGATGGGGACAGTGTAGAGGGAGCTTTACTCTGTATCTAACCCCGTGCTGTACCTGTCCTGGGAGTGTTTGATGGGGACAGTGTAGAGGGAGCTTTACTCTGTATCTAACCCTGTGCTGTACCTGTCCTGGGAGTGTTTGATGGGGACAGTGTAGAGGGAGCTTTACTCTGTATCTAACCCCGTGCTGTACCTGTCCTGGGAGTGTTTGATGGGGACAGTGTAGAGGGAGCTTTACTCTGTATCTAACCCTGTGCTGTACCTGTCCTGGGAGTGTTTGATGGGGACAGTGTAGAGGGAGCTTTACTCTGTATCTAACCCCGTGCTGTACCTGTCCTGGGAGTGTTTGATGGGGACAGTGCAGAGGGAGCTTTACTCTGTATCTAACCCTGTGCTGTACCTGTCCTGGGAGTGTTTGATGGGGACAGTGTAGAGGGAGCTTTACTCTGTATCTAACCCCGTGCTGTACCTGTCCTGGGAGTGTTTGATGGGGACAGTGCAGAGGGAGCTTTACTCTGTATCTAGCTCCGTGCTGTACCTGTCCTGGGAGTGTTTGATGGGGACAGTGCAGAGGGAGCTTTACTCTGTATGTAACCCCGTGCTGTACCTGTCCTGGGAGTGTTTGATGGGGACAGTGTAGAGGGAGCTTTACTCTGTATCTAACCCCGTGCTGTACCTGTCCTGGGAGTGTTTGATGGGGACAGTGTAGAGGGAGCTTTACTCTGTATCTAACCCCGTGCTGTACCTGTCCTGGGAGTGTTTGATGGGGACAGTGTAGAGGGAGCTTTACTCTGTATCTAACCCTGTGCTGTACCTGTCCTGGGAGTGTTTGATGGGGACAGTGTAGAGGGAGCTTTACTCTGTATCTAACCCCGTGCTGTACCTGTCCTGGGAGTGTTTGATGGGGACAGTGTAGAGGGAGCTTTACTCTGTATCTGACCCCGTGCTGTACCTGTCCTGGGAGTGTTTGATGGAGACAGTGTAGAGGGAGCTTTACTCTGTATCTAACCCTGTGCTGTACCTGTCCTGGGAGTGTTTGGTGGGGACAGTGTAGAGGGAGCTTTACTCTGTATCTAACTCCGTGCTGTCCCTGTCCTGGGAGTGTTTGATGGGGATTGTTCAAACTGTATGGTTGTGTTGGGGAGCATGTTTCCTGGGGGCTTATGTGCTATAACTTTTTTGATACAAATTTGTCATAACATACATTTAAAAAATGATAATCCGACCAGCTTGTGTTTTGTTTCAGTACAGGGATTGGCTTTCTGTAAATACCCAAACCAAATCCAGTTACCAGGAATTCCCTTTAATCTCGTTTCCAGGGTTGGAGTTCACAATTCCAATCAATTTTTACCAACTACAGAGAACATCAAAGATTTCAAGTGAACTTTATTTTCCAATTAAGGGTCAATTTAGCGTGGCCAATGCACCCACATCTTTGGCTTGTGGGGGTGAGTGTTCCCATTAGAATGGGCTGGGACACTGGTTACAGGAAGCAGTGGATTTGGCCCTGTGTGTTTATTACCTGTCAGAACTCTCCTGCGCTGCGCTGCTTCTGTTGCAAGCGTGTACGAGAGATTAACAATCCGCTCCCTCTCTCTTTCTCCCGGGTGCATGGATCGGCATGCGGGGGACCAGCTCTCAGCTACACCAGGACTAAAATTGCAAAGAAATGCAATGTGAACTCATTGTGAACTTTGTCAACTCAATGAGAACTCACCTCAGAAAGGGCAAACTCGGATTTGGATGTGTAGAGAAATCCACCCCGAACCCCAATAATAACAGGAACCCATCCCGAACCCCAATAATAACAGGAACACACCCCGAACCCCGATAATAACAGGTACAGGAACCCACCCGAACCCCAATAATAACAGGAACCCACCCCGAACCCCGATAATAACAGGAACCCACCCCGAACCCCGATAATAACAGGAACCCACCCTGAACCCCAATAATAACAGGAACCCACCCCGAACCCCAATAATAACAGGAACCCATCCCGAACCCCAATAATAACAGGAACCCACCCCGAACCCCAATAATAACAGGAACCCCCCCGAACCCCAATAATAACAGGAACCCCCCGAACCCCAATAATAACAGGAACCCATCCCGAACCCCAATAATAACAGGAACCCACCCCGAACCCCAATACCAACAGGAACCCATCCCGAACCCCAATAATAACAGGAACCCACCCCGAACCCCAATAATAACAGGAACCCCCCGAACCCCAATAATAACAGGAACCCCCCGAACCCCAATAATAACAGGAACCCCCTGAACCCCAATAATAACAGGAACCCACCCCGAACCCCAATACCAACAGGAACCCATCCTGAACCCCAATAATAACAGGAACCCACCCCGAACCCCAATAATAACAGGAACCCACCCCGAACCCTAATAATAACAGGAACCCACCCCGAACCCTAATAATAACAGGAACCCATCCCGAACCCCAATAATAACAGGAACCCACCCCGAACCCCAATAATAACAGGAACCCACCCCGAACCCCAATAATAACAGGAACCCACCCCGAACCCCAATAATAACAGGAACCCACCCGAACCCCAATAATAACAGGAACCCACCCCGAACCCCAATAATAACAGGAACCCACCCCGAACCCCAATACCAACAGGAACCCATCCCGAACCCCAATAATAACAGGAACCCACCCCAAACCCCAATAATAACAGGAACCCACCCCGAACCCCAATACCAACAGGAACCCATCCCGAACCCCAATAATAACAGGAACCCACCCCGAACCCCAATAATAACAGGACCCCCCCGAACCCCAATAATAACAGGAACCCACCCCGAACCCCAATAATAACAGGAACCCACCCCGAACCCCAATAATAACAGGAACCCATCCCGAACCCCAATAATAACAGGAACCCACCCCAAACCCCAATAATAACAGGAACCCATCCCGAACCCCAATAATAACAGGAACCCATCCCGAACCCCAATAATAACAGGAACCCACCCCGAACCCCAATAATAACAGGAACCCACCCCGAACCCCAATAATAACAGGAACCCACCCGAACCCCAATAATAACAGGAACACACCCCGAACCCCAATAATAACAGGTACAGGAACCCCCCGAACCCCAATAATAACAGGTACAGGAACCCCCCCCCCCCCCGAACCCCAATAATAACAGGAACCCACCCGAACCCCAATAATAACAGGAACCCACCCCGAACCCCAATAATAACAGGAACCCACCCTGAACCCCAATAATAACAGGAACCCCCCCGAACCCCAATAATAACAGGAACCCCCCGAACCCCAATAATAACAGGAACCCACCCCGAACCCCAATAATAACAGGAACCCACCCCGAACCCAATAATAACAGGAACCCACCCTGAACCCCAATAATAACAGGAACCCACCCCGAACCCCAATAATAACAGGAACCCCCCCCCCCCCCCCCCCCCGAACCCTAATAATAATAATAATAGTTACAGGAACCCACCCTGAACCCCAATAGTAATATGTACAGGAACCCTCCCTGAACCCCAATAATAACAGGTACAGGAACCCTCTGTGAACCCCAATAATAACAGGTACAGGAACCCACTCTGAACCCTGATAACATGAACCGGTTTGGGAGTGTGTTAGTTCTGTAGTCTGGGCGTGGGGGGGGGGGGGGGGGGGGTGGTGGGGGGGTGCTGAAAGACAGGTGTTTGTCCAGTCATTCAAAGAGTGATTTTGAAAGTGAGGTGTTTATGGTGTGTGTGCAATCTGGAGGCCAGTTTAAGGGATTGAATTTTCCTACAGATTAAGAAAGAAAATTGGTGTTGTTACAGTAGGGATCACTCTACAATTAAACCCAGAAACTAGAACAGAGAGTCAATTTGAAGCATCAGTTACAAAGAAACCTTCCTGAGAGTGCGTTTGGGGAGGCTAGACATTAGAAAGCATCAAGAGCTCCTGGTTGTCCCTCTCACTACGCATTGTCATACATACATACATACATCCATACATACATACATACAAACATACGCACAAACATACTGTAATTGAAAATATGGAAAGATGTGTCATTTGAAACATGGAAGTCTGGCATCTGGTCTGAGAGAAATATGAGAGGATACAGGGAAAGATCCCATGAAGGGTTAATAGCAGCTGCAAAGAGCAGGATTATAAAATGCAGATTCTTTCTCTCAAACAGGCTTAGCAAACACACAGGATTCATGTATGAAGCTAAAAACAATGGCTCACACCTTCATTGAAAGTAACTATCTTAGTAAGCAGCTGGAAAAGCATGGATGAAGGTTTCAGTTGAATTAAGTGACGAATGTTTAAAACAGGCAGGCCTTTCAAGTGAAAACCAAGTGATTTTTTAGCATACAGCTAAAAGCAAAGGTTTCACACCTTCATTGAAATTAACTATCTTAGTAAACAGCTGGAAAGGAAAGGATGAGGTTCAGTTGAATTTGCTGACAATTCGAAGTGTGAAGTTCTGCCGATATCAGATAATTAAAAAAAAAAAATTTAGTGTACCCAATCATTTTTCCAATTAAGGGGCAATGTAGCGTGGCCAATCCATCTAGCTTGCACGTTTTTGGGTTGTGGGGGCGAAACCCACGCAGACACGGGGAGAATGTGCAAACTCCACACGGACAGTGACCCAGAGCCGGGATCGAATCTGGGACCTCAGCCCCGTGAGGCGGTTGTGCTAACCACTAGGCCACCGTGCTGCCCGATATCAGATAAATTAAAGAAAATTGGAGACAACCTGTCTACGAGAAACATAATTTAGAGCCAAAATCAAAGTTATGAGCTGGGGACACAATTGGAAAATCAAACTATAGAAATGACAGGAATTAAAAGTCACACCTCTATTGAAACCAAAGCATTTTTGAATATCACAAAGGAACTTTGAACATCACAAAGGAAACAATGTAATCAGATCAGAGGGCTGAGGCCATGCCCAAAATAAATACTTAGTTGTATTAGAATGTTTAGATCAAAGATACTTTTTACAATCAAAGTGAAATAAGTTACTTTACAATAAGGTCATAAAAACATAATAACTGTTAGAAAGAGAATATAAACCCAGAGACCAGAGCAGGAACCACCAGATCCAGAACTCGGAGAGAAGGAACAAGAGAAGCAGAGTCAGCTTACAGCCAGGTCGGTCATGGGAAAGATAAGACACAGCAGCCAAGATAAAACAGCTAATACATCTAAGGAAGACTAGAATTTAAAGAGGAGGCAGTCAGCTCAGAGATAGCCAGCAGAGCCAGCTCTCACAGCTCGGTACATGGGAAAGATAGGACGCAGCAACCGAGCCAACCAGTGAACACATCTAAAGAAGACCAGATTTTAAAAAGAAGATTGATTGTCAAGTTGGGCCTGAAGGTCCCTTCAACCAACTAGAAGGATCCAGAAGCAAGATCTTTTTACTTTTCTGTAAAGACAGTGATTGCATCTTTTTAAAAGAAAATAAATAAATAAATAAAATAACTTAATTTAACCTGAAACAGTGGTTATTCCAAAGTCTACTTTATTTACTTCGCAATGCGGGACCCAGGATCAATGCTACTAAGTGGTAAGAAGATGAAATCTCGGTGAAGGTATGGGTTATACCGGGGGATAACTTGAAAATATAGTTTGACCTGAATAGCACCCACTGAAGCCTGCATCAGAGTCAGGGAGTGAGAATCCCTGTTCACCATTTAGAATATCGACCCTTTTTGGTATAGGGGGAATTCTAAGAATAGTGGTGAGTTTTTAAACTTCAATACATACAAATGAACATGGGAACTAGGAGCAGGAGGAGGTCTGACTATGAGGCCCTCACATTACCAAACAACTACTTAATATTTCAACACAGTCAGTGAAATGGTTCCTCCAGACATGACTGACCTGGGATTGTCCCCCGCCCAGTTGTGAGGGCGAAGATTCAATAATAACTTTCAAAAGGAAATTGGATAAATCCTTGAAAAGGAGAAATCCGTAGGGCAATGTGAAGACAGCAGGGAATGGAATTCATTGGATAGCCCGATAAAAGAGGCAGCACTGGGATAATGGGCCCAATGGCCTCCATCTTGTTGTATGATTGTGATTCCTCACCTGGTCTTTGCAATCATGGTCTTGATTTTCTCCACTGTTCTTTGCTTCTCCTGCAGTTGTTCTGAGCTGAGAGCCGTCTCCGGATCCGCATCGATATATCGGGTTGTTATGACACCTTTACTGGCTTCGTACTGTAAGTGAAGAAACTTGTTACAATTTTTTGGGCAGCTCCCAAATCAACCAGTCCAAATCATAGAATTGACAGTGCAGAAGGAGGCCGTTTGGCCCATCGAGTCTGCACCGGCCCCAGGAAAGAGCACTTCACTTAAGCCCTCGCCTCCACCCTATCCCCGTAGTGCACCAGTTTGTTTTTTCACAGTCTCACTCACGCCCACACCTTTTCAAGCCCACTCACTCTCTCCCTCTCTTTATCACTCCCTCTATGAGCCTTAACTCACTCTCGCCACTCCCAACCCACTTTAACTCTCTCCTATTACCAGTCCACTTGTGTAATTGTATGAAATGGTGCTTCAGTCATTGTTGACAGTGTTTTGTGGCAGTGCCTAATTAATAATGGCATCCGCTGGTCTGTTACTGTGCACACAAATCCCAAGGCCCCAGTGTTAATCTTGCTGCAAGAGACCCACCTTAGCTGGGGTTCACACCTCTAAATACGGCCCACTGCCTCCTGCTGGTGGGCGGATGTTTCACATGAAGCCAGAACATCAACAGATTCTCACCTCTTTTCTGACAGTGCGACTATGTTCATGGGTCTGGCTTTCCACTCTTACTGGTGGTCCGGAGAGCTTTGCCACCAATTTACTTGATGCAGTTATATTCCGAGTACATGGTGGCTCAGGTGCAGACGCTGGTTTTGTGGGAACAGTTGGGGTGATTCCTGGTCTGGACCGAGGGGGTATCACACTGGCAGTGAGATGGGCACCTGTTGGATGGTTGGTCACTGGTCTGTTGGTCACGAGGGTTGTGGAGTTGAGTTGTGATGCCCCTGTCAATGCTCCTCTCTGACAAGTCAACAAATATGGTTTTAATTAGGACACTGGGAGCGCACGCAGAGTAAAATAAAGACGGTTTTATTTATAACACGATATATACACTACCTGATAGATTCCAACCGGGTTCTGTTCTGATTGGCAACCTTTCATACAGAGGCCAGTACAGGTCCCCTCCCCTAGCTGGGCAACTTGAATTCCACAAGGACCACGGGGAAGATTATCGTTCCCACCCTGTAGACCCCGTGAGGGATATTACAACAGGTCTGAATGTGAAGCCAATTTACTCATTCCCTATAAATTCAAACTTCCTCAATGATCTCGCTTTGGATTGAGAAAATCCAAACTGGGGCAGCACGGTGACGCATTGGTTAGCACTGCTGCATCACGGCACCAAGGTCCCGGGTTCGATCCCGGCTCTGGGTCACTGTCCGTGTGGAGTTTGCACATTCTCCCCGTGTCTGCGTGGGTTTCACCCCCACAACCCAAAGATGTGCAGGGTAGGTGGATGGAACACACTAAATTGCCCCTTGAATGGAAAAAAATGGGGGTACTCCGAAATTTATATTATAAAAAAAGAAAATCCAAACCAAATTGTAAAGCATACACTCTGGTTGTTTCTGTTAACAGGTTTGTGTTGATCCAGTCGAACACTCGACCATTGAAATAACTCGCAGGATTCTGCAAACATTTGGAGAGAATATTGACTGTGCTGCAGTTTCTGGTTATCGGAAGTTATGGTAGTTATAGGAAGTCTGTGGTTATTGGAAGTTATGGTAGTTATAGGAAGTCTCTGTGGTTATCAGAAGTTATGGTAGTTATAGGAAGTCTCTGTGGTTATCAGAAGTTATAGGAAGTCTCTGTGGTTATCAGAAGTTAAGGTGGTTATAGGAAGTCTCTGGTTATCGGAAGTTATGGTAGTTATAGGAAGTGTCTGTGGTTATCAGATGTTATAGGAAGTCTCTGTGGTTATCAGAAGTTAAGGTGGTTATAGGAAGTCTCTGGTTATCGGAAGTTATGGTAGTTATAGGAAGTCTCTGTGGTTATCAGAAGTTGTGGTAGTTATAGGAAGTCTCTGTGGTTATCGGAAGTTGTGGTAGTTATAGGAAGTCTCTGTGGTTATCAGAAGTTGTGGTAGTTATAGGAAGTCTCTGTGGTTATCGGAAGTTATGGTAGTTATAGGAAGTCTCTGTGGTTAGCGGAAGTTATGGTAGTTATAGGAAGTCTCTGTGATTATCGGATGTTATGGTAGTTATAGGAAGTCTCTGTGGTTATCAGAAGTTATGGTAGTTATAGGACGTCTGTGGTTATACAGAAGTTATGGTAGTTTTTGGAAGTATGGTAGTTATAGGACATCTCTGTGGTTATCGGACATTATGGTAGTTATAGGACGTCTCTGTGGTTATCAGAAGTTATGGGTTATAGGAAGTCTCTCTGGTTATCAGATGTTATGGTAGTTATAGGAAGTCTGTGTGGTTATCAGAAGTTATGGTAGTTATAGGACATTTGTGATTATCGGATGTTATGGTAGTTATAGGAAGTCTCTGTGGTTATCAGAAGTTATGGTAGTTATAGGAAGTCTCTCTGGTTATCAGACGTTATGGTAGTTATAGGAAGTCTGTGTGGTTATCAGAAGTTATGGTAGTTATAGGACATTTGTGATTATCGGATGTTATGGTAGTTATAGGAGGTCTCTGTGGTTATCAGAAGTTATGGTAGTTATAGGATGTCTGTGGTTATTGGAAATTATGGTAATTATAGGAAGTATGGTAGTTATAGGACATCTCTGTGGTTATCGGAAGATATGGTAATTATAGGAAGTCTCTGTGGTTATCGGAAGGCGCATTAACCTACTGCTTAGACATGATCTCAAAGCTTGATTAATATAATTATGTAGAAACCTCAGCCACTGGGAACAGGAGGGACCCGAGAGTTTCAGCTGCTCACTGAGTATTCAGATTGAATAGTGTCAGCACAGAATGGAGAGACACGGCAGTCATCCTGTTAGCAAATGTTAACCAAGGCCATACTCACCATTACTGGTGACACAGTCACACCTCTTTGGGGCAGGATACTGGTCTTGGGCTTGTCCTGACGATGAGCTTCCCGGTGTCGCTTCATTCGTTCCAGCTGTTCCTCTGCGCTCATCTTTCCTTTTCTGCGAATACCTTCAGCTGGCAGCAGCCGTTGGCCCTGGCATCACAGAGGCAGAAGAAGTCAAACCCCATACTTTACTTTCAATGACTGTCAGATCTTTCACTGTCTTATTGTGGAGTCTGTGACAAGAACTGTTTCATCAGCTTCCCACAAGATGAGGGCAGGAGTGTAACATCAGGGAGGATTCTGGTGGAGTTGATTGTTGAGTCAGTAAACACCGATTGAAGATAAATGGGGGAGATGAAGGGAATCTTTTAAAACTGTTTTTTAGATGAGTTGTGATTTGGAAGGTGCTGCCTGATAGGACGTTGGAAGCAGATTCATCAGGAATGGTCAGAAGAGGGATTTAGGCAGAAGAGGTTGAGATAAGGGGAGACAGTGGGGTGGTGGTATTGTCACGAGACTAATAATCCAGAGACCCAGGGTAATGCTCTGGGGTCCTGGGTTCCAATCCCACCAGGGCAGATACGAAATTTGAATTCAATAAAAATCTGGAATTAAAAGTCTAATGATGACCATGAAACTATTGTCCATTGTTTCAAAACCCATCAGGAGCACCAGCCCGGCTAGCTCAGTCGGTAGAGCCTCGAGCTCTTAATCCCAGGGTCGTGGGTTCGAGCCCGATGTTGGGCGCTTCCATATTGTTAAAACCCATCTGGTTCACTAATGTCCTTCAGGGAAGTAAATCTGCCGTCCTTACCCGATCTGGCCTACATGTGACTCCAGACCCACGGCGATGTGGTTGACTCTTAAATACACTCGGGGATGAGCAATAAAAGCCGACCTAGCAACGCCCACATCCCAAGAACGAATGAAAGAAAAAAAAACCTTATAGTTTGAACTTGTCTGTGGACTGTCCTGAGCATCACCGTTCCTCTCCCCCTGTGGGTGTTTCTGTTCGGACTGGTTTGCTGGAGAAACTGTCTCAGAATGATTGCGATGTAACACTTGAGGGAGTGGTGGTCTGCAAGGGACATCTTCCGCAGCCTTGAGGACACAGCACAACAATAACAAAGAATGGAATTAAACAGAACAACCCCACCTTCACCCAATACCCTCAACCCCACCTTCACCCAATACCCTCAACCCCACCTTCACCCAATACCCTCAACCCCACCTTCACCCAATACCCTCAACCCCACCTTCACCCAATATCCTCAACCCCACCTTCACCCAATACCCTCAACCCCACCTTCACCCAATACCCTCAACCCCACCTTCACCCAATACCCACAACCCCACCTTCACCCAATATCCTCAACCCCACCTTCACCCAATATCCTCAACCCCACCCAATATCCTCAACCCTACCTTCACCCAATACCCTCAACCCTACCTTCACCCAATATCCTCAACCCCACCCAATATCCTCAACCCTACCTTCACCCAATACCCTCAACCCCACCTTCACCCAATATCCTCAACCCCACCTTCACCCAATATCCTCAACCCCACCCAATATCCTCAACCCTACCTTCACCCAATACCCTCAACCCTACCTTCACCCAATATCCTCAACCCTACCTTCACCCAATACCCTCAACCCTACCTTCACCCAATATCCTCAACCCTACCTTCACCCAATATCCTCAACCCCACCCACCTTCACCCAATACCCTCAACCCCACCTTCACCCAATATCCTCAACCCCACCCACCTTCACCCAATACCCTCAACCCCACCTTCACCCAATACCCTCAACCCCACCTTCACCCAATATCCTCAACCCCACCTTCACCCAATATCCTCAACCCCACCTTCACCCAATATCCTCAACCCCACCTTCACCGAATATCCTCAACCCCACCTTCACCCAATATCCTCAACCCCACCTTCACCCAATATCCTCAACCCTACCTTCACCCAATACCCTCAACCCTACCTTCACCCAATACCCTCAACCCTACCTTCACCCAATAACCTCAACCCCACCTTCACCCAATACCCTCAACCCCACCTTCACCCAATACCCTCAACCCCACCTTCACCCAATATCCTCAACCCCAACTTCACCCAATACCCTCAACCCCACCTTCACCCAATACCCTCAACCCCACCTTCACCCAATATCCTCAACCCCACCTTCACCCAATACCCTCAACCCCACCTTCACCCAATACCCTCAACCCCACCTTCACCCAATACCCTCAACCCCACCTTCACCCAATACCCTCAACCCCACCTTCACCCAATATCCTCAACCCCAACTTCACCCAATACCCTCAACCCCACCTATCCCAATACCCTCACCCCACCTTCACCCAATATCCTCAACCCCACCTTCACCCAATACCCTCAACCCCACCTTCACCCAATACCCTCAACCCCACCTTCACCCAATACCCTCAACCCCACCTATCCCAATACCCTCACCCCACCTTCACCCAATATCCTCAACCCCACCTTCACCCAATACCCTCACCCCACCTTCACCCAATACCCTCAACCCCACCTTCACCCAATACCCTCAACCCCACCTTCACCCAATACCCTCAACCCCACCTTCACCCAATATCCTCAACCCCACCTATCCCAATACCCTCACCCCACCTTCACCCAACACCCTCAACCCCACCTTCACCAATACCCTCAACCCCACCTTCACCCAATATCCTCAACCCCACCTTCACCCAATACCCTCAACCCCACCTTCACCCAATATCCTCAACCCCACCTTCACCCAATACCCTCAACCCCACCTTTCCCAATACCCTGAACCCCACCTATCCCAATACCCTCAACCCCACCTATCCCAATACCCTCAACCCCACCTTCACCCAATATCCTCAACCCCACCTTCACCCAATACCCTCAACCCCACCTTCACCCAATATCCTCAACCCCACCTTCACCCAATACCCTCAAATCCATCTACCCACCTTCGCCATTGCGCTCAACCCCATTGACCTATCCTTAGCCTATGTCTGTCAATTTAATTGATACATCTTCTTGCTATACCCTTGAACCTCACCTACTTTCACACAATAAATCCTGTTTTCAATAACCAGTAACCCGATAATCGCTGACTGCGAGGTTTGGGAAGCAGTCAACCGTTCCGGCACTGTAGTTTTACCCACCTGTTCATGGAACAGGGACTGCCTGGAGTTGGAACACGGTTGTGGTGACAGTCCAAATGGAGTTTGCAGGGAATCAAGTTCAGAAAGATGTTCTAGGACAGGGGAGGTTGGAAATGACATTACGGAGGATGGGGAGGGAATAAAAATGTAAATCGTCGGTTAAAAAAGGATAAACACAAATCAGTATTTCCACAACATTCAACATAGTGCATGTATCAATCAATGTATCAATCAATGTAGTCAGTGTGTGTGGGACCCGTACCCCAGTGAGAGTCAGTGTGTGTGGGACCCGTACCCCAGTGAGAGTCAGTGTGTGTGGGACCCGTACCCCAGTGAGAGTCAGTGTGTGTGGGACTCGTACCCCAGTGAGAGTCAGTGTGCGTGGGACCCCAGTGAGAGTCAGTGTGTGTGGGACCCGTACCCCAGTGAGAGTCAGTGTGTGTGGGACTCGTACCCCAGTGAGAGTCAGTGTGTGTGGGACCCCGTACCCCAGTGAGAGTCAGTGTGCGTGGGACCCGTACCCCAGTGAGAGTCAGTGTGTGTGGGACCCCTACCCCAGTGAGAGTCAGTGTGCGTGGGACCCCAGTGAGAGTCAGTGTGTGTGGGACCCGTACCCCAGTGAGAGTCAGTGTGTGTGGGACTCGTACCCCAGTGAGAGTCAGTGTGTGTGGGACCCCGTACCCCAGTGAGAGTCAGTGTGCGTGGGACCCGTACCCCAGTGAGAGTCAGTGTGTGTGGGACCCCTACCCCAGTGAGAGTCAGTGTGTGTGGGACCCGTACCCCAGTGAGAGTCAGTGTGTGGGACTCGTACCCCAGTGAGAGTCAGTGTCTGTGGGACCCGTACCCCAGTGAGAGTCAGTGTGTGTGGGACCCGTACCCCAGTGAGAGTCAGTGTGTGGGACCCGTACCCCAGTGAGAGTCAGTGTGTGTGGGACCCGTACCCCAGTGAGAGTCAGTGTGTGTGGGACCCGTACCCCAGTGAGAGTCAGTGTGTGTGGGACCCGTACCCCAGTGAGAGTCAGTGTGTGTGGGACCCGTACCCCAGTGAGAGTCAGTGTGTGTGGGACTCGTACCCCAGTGAGAGTCAGTGTGTGTGGAACCCGTACCCCAGTGAGAGTCAGTGTGTGTGGAACCCATACCCCAGTGAGAGTCAGTGTGTGGGACTCGTACCCCAGTGAGAGTCAATGTGTGTGGGACCCGTACCCCAGTGAGAGTCAGTGTGTGTGGGACCCGTACCCCAGTGAGAGTCAGTGTGTGGGACCCGTACCCCAGTGAGAGTCAGTGTGTGTGGGACCCGTACCCCAGTGAGAGTCAGTGTGTGTGGGACCCGTACCCCAGTGAGAGTCAGTGTGTGTGGGACCCATACCCCAGTGAGAGTCAGTGTGTGTTGGACCCATACCCCAGTGAGAGTCAGTGTGTGTGGGCCCGTACCCCAGTGAGAGTCAGTGTGTGTGGGACCTGTACCCCAGTGAGAGTCAGTGTATGTGGGCCCGTACCCCAGTGAGAGTCAGTGTGTGTGGGACCCGTACCCCAGTGAGAGTCAGTGTGTGTGGGACCCGTACCGCAGTGAGAGTCAGTGTGTGTGGGACCCGTACCCCAGTGAGAGTCAGTGTGTGTGGGACTCGTACCCCAGTGAGAGTCAGTGTGTGTGGGACCCGTACCCCAGTGAGAGTCAGTGTGTGTGGGCCCGTACCCCAGTGAGAGTCAGTGTGTGTGGGACCCATACCCCAGTGAGAGTCAGTGTGTGGGACTCGTACCCCAGTGAGAGTCAGTGTGTGTGGGACCCGTACCCCAGTGAGAGTCAGTGTGTGTGGGACCCGTACCCCAGTGAGAGTCAGTGTGTGGGACCCGTACCCCAGTGAGAGTCAGTGTGTGTGGGACCCGTACCCCAGTGAGAGTCAGTGTGTGTGGGACACCAGTGAGAGTCAGTGTGTGTGGGACCCGTACCCCAGTGAGAGTCGGTGTGTGTGGAACCCGTACCCCAGTGAGAGTCAGTGTGTGTGGGACCCGTTCCCCAGTGAGAGTCAGTGTGTGTGGGCCCGTACCCCAGTGAGAGTCAGTGTGTGTGGGACCCGTACCCCAGTGAGAGTCAGTGTGTGTGGGACCCGTACCCCAGTGAGAGTCAGTGTGTGTGGGACCCGTACCCCAGTGAGAGTCAGTGTGTAGTCCCCATACCCCAGTGAGAGTCAGTGTGTGTGGGACCTGTACCCCAGTGAGAGTCAGGATGGTTTGACAAATTTCCAGCCATCAAGGTCTGTAGAACAGAAAAGGCTCTTCGGCCTATCCCACCTATACTGGTCAGAAACCAGCACCCAAGTATCTAATCCCATTTACCAGCACTTGGCCCAGAGCCCTCTGCAGCTTGGCATCGCTGCTGCATGTCTAAATACTTAAAAAAACATTTTGGGTACCCAATTTATTTTCTTGGTGGTCAGTTTCCATCAGTCTGGGTCTGGGTGGTCAGTGTCCAGTCTGGGTGGTCAGTTTCCATCGGTCTGGGTCTGGGTGGTCAGTTTCCATCAGTCTGGGTCTGGGTGGTCAGTTTCCATCGGTCTGGGTCTGGGTGGTGAGTGTCCAGTCTGGGTCTGGGTCTGGGTGGTCAGTTTCCATCAGTCTGGGTCTGGGTGGTGAGTGTCCAGTCTGGGTCTGGGTGGTCAGTGTCCAGTCTGGGTCTGGGCGGTGAGTGTCCAGTCTGGGTGGTCAGTGTCCAGTCAGTCGGAGTCTGGGTGGTGAGTGTCCAGTCTGGGTCTGGGTGGTGAGTGTCCAGTCAGTCTGGGTCTGGGTGGTCAGTTTCCATCAGTCTGGGTCTGGGTGGTCAGTGTCCAGTCAGTCTGGGTCTGGGTGGTGAGTGTCCAGTCTGGGTGGTCAGTTTCCATCAGTCTGGGCCTGGGTGGTCAGTTTCCATCAGTCTGGGTCTGGGTGGTCAGTTTCCATCAGTCTGGGTCTGGTGGTCAGTTTCCATCAGTCTGGGTCTGGTGGTCAGTTTCCATCAGTCTGGGTCTGGGTGGTCAGTCCCCAGTCAGTCTGGGTCTGGGTGGTCAGTCCCCAGTCAGTCTGGGTCTGGGTGGTCAGTGTCCAGTCAGTCCGAGTCTGGGTGGTCAGTCTCCAGTCTGGGTCTGGGTGGTGAGTGTCCATCAGTCTGGGTCTGGGTGGTGAGTGTCCAGTCTGGGTGGTCAGTGTCCAGTCTGGGTCTGGGTGGTGAGTGTCCATCAGTCTGGGTCTGGGTGGTGAGTGTCCAGTCTGGGTGGTCAGTGTCCAGTCAGTCTGGGTCTGGGTCTGGGTGGTGAGTGTCCAGTCAGTCTGGGTCTGGGTGGTGAGTGTCCAGTCTGGGTGGTCAGTGTCCAGTCTGGGTCTGGGTGGTGAGTGTCCATCAGTCTGGGTCTGGGTGGTCAGTCTCCAGTCTGGGTCTGGGTCTGGGTCTGGGTGGTGAGTGTCCAGTCTGGGTCTGGGTGGTCAGTGTCCAGTCTGGGTGGTCAGTGTCCAGTCAGTCTGGGTCTGGGTCTGGGTGGTCAGTGTCCAGTCAGTCTGGGTCTGGGTGGTGAGTGTCCAGTCAGTCTGGGTCTGGGTGGTCAGTCTCCAGTCTGGGTCTGGGTCTGGGTGGTCAGTGTCCATCTGTCTGGGTCTGGGTGGTGAGTGTCCAGTCAGTCTGGGTCTGGGTGGTGAGTGTCCAGTCAGTCTGGGTCTGGGTGGTCAGTGTCCAGTCAGTCTGGGTCTGGGTGGTCAGTGTCCAGTCAGTCTGGGTCTGGGTGGTCAGTGTCCAGTCAGTCTGGGTCTGTCTATTGCTGGCCGAGTCTGTATTCAGAACTGCCGGTTTGCTACCTGGTTGTTGAGTTGATCCGATTGCTTCCTGGAAGTTCTTCCTGTTGCTGCTCAAGCCCAGGATCACATCCTCGATCATCCAGACATCACGCTGGGCCTCTCCTCGCTCCTGTTTGGTTAACGGTGACATACATATCAGAAAAAGTGCAATTATTTTGCCAAATAACCAATCACCTCTTGCAAAAGTGAAACATTCTCAGATGATCCCTCTCCATTTTTATCTCCCAATCACACAGACTGATTCTAATCCTCCAATCACAGAGACTGATTCTAATCCTCCAATCACACAGACTGATTCTAATCCTCCAATCACACAGACTGATTCTAATCCTCCAATCACACAGACTGATTCTAATCCTCCAATCACACAGACTGATTCTAATCCTCCAATCACAGAGACTGATTCTAATCCTCCAATCACAGAGACTGATTCTA
>NC_052168.1:1218541-1226041 GCF_902713615.1 Scyliorhinus canicula | reverse complement strand
CCACGTATGGGCCTTCAGCACCCTGTGTGGGCCCTCAGCACCACATGTGGGCCCTCAGCACCACGTGTGGGCCCTCAGCACCACGTGTGGGCCTTCAGCACCCTGTGTGGGCCCTCAGCACCACGTGTGGGCCCTCAGCACCACGTGTGGGCCCTCAGCACCACGTGTGGGCCCTCAGCACCCTGTGAGGGCCTTCAGCACCCTGTGAGGGCCTTCAGCACCCTGTGTGAGCCCTCAGCACCCTGTGTGGGCCCTCAGCACCCTGTGTGGGCCCTCAGCACACAGTGTGGGCCCTCAGCACCCAGTGTGGGCCCTCAGCACCCAGTGTGGGCCCTCAGCACCCAGTGTGGGCCCTCAGCACCCAGTGTGGGCCCTCAGCACCCTGTGTGGGCCTTCAGCACCGTGTGGGCCTTCAGCACCCTGTGTGGGCCCTCAGCACCCTGTGTGGGCCTTCAGCACCACGTGTGGGCCCTCAGCACCCTGTGTGGGCCCTCAGCACCCTGTGTAGGCCCTCAGCACCACGTGTGGGCCCTCAGCACCCTGTGTGGGCCCTCAGCACCCAGTGTGGGCCCTCAGCACCCAGTGTGGGCCCTCAGCACCACATGTTGGCCCTCAGCACCCTGTGTGGGCCCTCAGCACCCTGTGTGGGCTCTCAGCACCCAGTGTGGGCCCTCAGCACCCAGTGTGGGCCCTCAGCACCCTGTGTGGGCCCTCAGCACCCTGTGTGTGCCTTCAGCACCCAGTGTGGGCCTTCAGCACCCAGTGTGAGTCTTCAGCACCCGGTGTGAGCCTTCAGCACCCTGTGTGGGCCTTCAGCACCCTGTGTGGGCCCTCAGCACCCTGTGTGGGCCCTCAGCACCCTGTGGGCCTTCAGCACCCTGTGTGGGCCCTCAGCACCCTGTGAGGGCCTTCAGCACCCTGTGTGGGCCCTCAGCACCCAGTGTGAGCCTTCAGCACCCAGTGTGAGCCTTCAGCACCCAGTGTGAGCCTTCAGCACCCTGTGTGGGCCTTCAGCACCCTGTGCGGGCCTTCAGCACCCTGTGTGGGCCCTCAGCACCCAGTGTGAGCCTTCAGCACCCAGTGTGAGCCTTCAGCACCCTGTGAGGGCCCTCAGCACCCTGTGTGGGCCTTCAGCACCCTGTGGGCCTTAGCACCCTGTGGGCCTTCAGCACCCTGTGTGGGCCTTCAGCACACGATCTGCCTCTTGAAACTGAGAGCTGTTGAAGCTGAAGGTTTAAGAAATGTGTTTGATACTGTTCCTGGAAACTGGTACATTTTCTGAACTTGTCCCAAAGCTGAAGCCAGTGATTCTGCCGTATGTTAGAGTTTACCATGGACAGGTCACAAAGTCTGGCACGGATTTGGATCAGATCCTCCTGAAGAATCCTCTGTTGGAACGTTAACTGCTCCACAATATTCGGGTGTCTCTTAAAGTCCATCATCTGACAATGTGTTGCTTCCCAAACACCTTCCAGTTTGTCCTAGAAAAAGTCCAAGAGACACATCAAGAACATTTTTCACACATTATCAGGTAGATTATTCAATGGACCTCTCTCTCTCTCTGTGTAACCTTCTCTCGGCTCGGAAGTATCTGTGTTCCCCCAAGTCTGGCCTCTTGTGGACCTCAGCTACCGAGCTCCCTAGTTCTGGAACACCTCCTCAAACCTCTCCACTCCAGTGGATAGTCAGAGGCTTTTCCCCAGGTTAGAGGGGTCAATTACTAGGGGGCATAGATTTATGGTGTGAGTGGAAAGGTTTAGAGGAGATGTACGAGGCAAGTGTTTTACACAGAGGGTAGTGGGTGCCTGGAACTCGCTGCCGGAGGAGGTGGTGGAAGCAGGGACGATAGTGACATTTAAGGGGCATCTTGACAAATACATGAATAGGATGGGAATAGAGGGATACGGACCCTGGAAGCGTAAACGGTTTTAGTTTAGACGGGCAGCATGGTCGGCACGGGCTTGGAGGGCCGAAGGGCCTGTTCCTGTGCTGTACTTTTCTTTGTTCTTTGTTCCTCTCTTAGCCTTTTAACATGCTTCTTTAAACTTCCTTTTGGATTCCTTTCTGTGTCAGCTGACAGACTCTTTTCATTCTCTATCATTGCTTCTCTTATTCATCTCCTGCAGTTGCCTCTAACCTTCTATATTCAGCCTGGATTTCGGTTGTAATCTACCAGAAACCTGTCATCGGCACACTCTTTCTTCTGCATCTTAACCTCTATTTCGTTTTCATCTAGGGAGCTTTGCATTTGTTGTCTAAACTTTTCTTTGGAGGGAATATACCTCGACTGTGCCTGAACTATCGTTTCAGACAAAATCAGCATCGGTCCTATAGGAAGTGAATCTGGAGGATGGAAAACAAGGCGATGGCAGATGAATTGAACGATATTTTGCATCACGCTTCACTACAGAAAGTACCAACTACATTCCTGAAACAGCTAGACACCAGGAAATGGAAGGGAGGGAGGAACTCAGGAAAATAGTCACTGGAGATATGGTCCTGAGTAAATTGTTGGAACTGCGACTGACAAGAGCCCGAATCCTGGTGAACTTCATCCCAGGTTCTTAAGAGACGTGACTAGTGAGATAGTTGATGCAGTGGTTTCAATTTTCCAAATTTCCTCAGATTTGGGGAAGGTCTGAATTATGTTTCAATGAGATTCCCCTCATTCGACAAAACTCCAGTCAATACAGACCCATTCCACCCAATCCCTCCTCATGTGACAATCCTGCCATCCCAGGGATTGGTCTGGTGAACCTTCACTGCACTCCCTCTCTGGCAAGCAGACAGGATCAGCCAACAGCAGGCAGAGTGGGAAACAGTGAGGGAGGAAGAGGAATTGAGTGGGATGAGGGGCGGATTGGTGATCATGGTGATCCTCACACACCTTCTCTGCTTTCAGCTGAGTGGCTTCATTGACCAGCCCCAGCAGCAATCGGTCCTGCCCACACAACCTGGTCAACAACACCTGTGGACACAGAATGAGGAGTGACATCAGACAAGAATATCTTAAGGAGAATATCCCTTATTTAATGTGCAATTCCCCATCTAACCCCGTGCTGTACTTGTCCTGGGAGTGTTTGATGGGGACAGTGTAGAGGGAGCTTTACTCTATCTAACCCCGTGCTGTACCTGTCCTGGGAGTGTTTGATGGGGACAGTGTCAAGAGAGCTTTACTCTGTACCTAACCCCGTGCTGTACCTGTCCTGGGAGTGTTTGATGGGGACAGTGTCAAGAGAGCTTTACTCTGTACCTAACCCCGTGCTGTACCTGTCCTGGGAGAGTTTGATGGGGACAGGGTAGGGGGAGCTTTACTCTGTATCTAACCCTGTGCTGTACCTGTCCTGGGAGTGTTTGATGGGGACAGTGTAGAGGGAGCTTTACTCTGTATCTAACCCCGTGCTGTACCTGTCCTGGGAGTGTTTGATGGGGACAGTGTAGAGGGAGCTTTACTCTGTATCTAACCCCGTGCTGTACCTGTCCTGGGAGTGTTTGATGGGGACAGTGTAGAGGGAGCTTTACTCTGTATCTAACCCCGTGCTGTACCTGTCCTGGGAGTGTTTGATGGGGACAGTGTAGAGGGAGCTTTACTCTGTATCTAACCCCGTGCTGTACCTGTCCTGGGAGTGTTTGATGGGGACAGTGTCAAGAGAGCTTTACTCTGTATCTAACCACGTGTTGTACCTGTCCTGGGAGTGTTTGATGGGGACAGTGTAGAGGGAGCTTTACTCTGTATCTAACCCCGTGCTGTATCTGTCCTGGGAGTGTTTGATGGGGACAGTGTAGAGGCAGCTTTACTCTGTATCTAACTCCGTGCTGTACCTGTCCTGGGAGTGTTTGATGGGGACAGTGTGGAGGGAGCTTTACTCTGTATCTAACTCCGTGCTGTACCTGTCCTGGGAGTGTTTGATGGGGACAGTGTAGAGGGAGCTTTACTCTGTATCTAACCCCGTGCTGTACCTGTCCTGGGAGTGTTTGATGGTGTAAATGTTCCTGCTGAGGAGGAGGATTTCTTCAAGGTGGAGTATAAAATTATACAATGTGGCTAAAATGGAGACTTACGTCAACTTCATTTTCTGCCATTTTGACAGTGTCCAGTGTATATTTGACGGGGTCCAGTGTATATTTGACGGGGTCCAGTGTATATTTGACAGGGTCCAGTGTATATTTGACGGGGTCCAGTGTGTTTTGCCCGTATACCTACAAGAGAAAATTGCTGTGAGCTTCTCATCGTGATCTCATCCGACGTGTTCTGTGCTTCAACTCAAACCAAGTGGATTACAACAACACGCAGAAGCCGAACGCGCAGTGTACCCATGCACACACCCTAACATGCAGTACTCTAAGACTCACTCTAACATGCAGTACCCTAACGCGCAGTACCCTAACGCGCAGTACCCTAAAGCGCAATACCCTAACGCGCAGTACCCTAAAGCGCAATACCCTAACGCGCAGTACCCTAACGCGCAGTACCCTAACACGCAGTACCCTAAAGCGCAATACCCTAACGCGCAGTACCCTAACGCGCAGTACCCTAACGCGCAGTACCCTAACGCGCAGTACCCTAAAGCGCAGTACCCTAAAGCGCAGTACCCTAACGCGCAGTACCCTAACACGCAGTACGCTAATGCGAACTACCCTAACGCGCAGTACCCTAACACGCAGTACGCTAATGCGCAGTACGCTAATGCGCAGTACGCTAATGCAAAATACCCTAGCACGCAGTACCTTAACGCGCAGTACCCTAACATGCAGTACGCTAATGCGCAGTACGCTAATGCGCAGTACGCTAATGTAAAATACCCTAGCACGCAGTACCCTAACGCGCAGTACCCTAACGCGCAGTACCCTAACGCGCAGTACCCTAACGCGCAGTACCCTAACATGCAGTACCCTAACATGCAGTACCCTAACGCGCAGTACCCTAACATGCAGTACCCTAACATGCAGTACCCTAACGCGCAGTACCTAGCACGCAGTACCCCAACGCGCAGTACCCTAACGCGCAGTACCCTAACGTGCAGTACCCTAATGCGCAGTACCCTAACGCGCAGTACCCTAACACGCAGTACCCTAACACGCAGTACCCTAATGCGCAGTACCGTAACGCGCAGTACCCTAACACGCAGTACCCTAACACGCAGTATGCTAACACGCAGTACCCTAACACGCAATACCCTAACACGCAGTACCCTAACGTGCAGTACCCTAACGCGCAGTACCCTAACACGCAGTACCCTAACACGCAATACCCTAACACGCAATACCCTAACACGCAGTACCCTAACGCGCAGTACCCTAACACGCAGTACGCTAATGCGCAGTACCCTAGCGCGCAGTACCCTAACGCGCAGTACCCTAACGCATAGTACCCTAACGCGCTGTACCCTAGCGCGCTGTACCCTAGCGCGCAGTACCCTAACGCGCAGTACCCTAACGCGCAGTACCCTAACGCGCAGTACCCTAACGCGCAGAACCCTAACATGCAGTACCCTAACACGCAGTACCCTAACACGCAGTACCCTAACACGCAGTACCCTAACACGCAGTACCCTAACATGCAGTACCCTAACGCGCAGTACCCTAACGCGCAGTACCCTAACGCGCAGTACCCTAACGCGCAGTACCGTAACGCGCAGTACCCTAACGCGCAGTACCCTAACGCGCAGTACCCTAACGCGCAGTACCCTAACGCGCAGAACCCTAACATGCAGTACCCTAACACGCAGTACCCTAACGCGCAGTACCCTAACGCGCAGTACCCTAACGCGCAGTACCCTAACGCGCAGTACCCTAACGCGCAGTACCCTAACACGCAGTACCCTAACACGCAGTACCCTAATGCGCAGTACCCTAACATGCAGTACGCTAATGCGCAGTACCCTAGCACGCAGTACCCTACGTTATTAGTGGTGCATTCTATGTAGTTTGCTAACTGCGGCCTAATGAATACTATTTTAATTATTTCATTAATGCATCTTCATTGTTTCGTTAATCTACAAAACCACAAATACTCATGGACATTTTCTTGGCTTTTTTGATTTCTCTCCCCCACACCAATTCCTAGTCTGTCCATTCTAATCCCTCAGTGTCTCGTCAGTCAGTTAGACAGTCTGATTCTCTGTCCCCCTCTCTCTGTCCCTCCCTCTCTCTGTCTCTCCCTCTCTCTGTCTCTCCCTCTCTCTGTCTCTCCCTCTCTTTGTCTCTCCCTCTGTCTGTCCCTCCCTCTCTGTCTCTCCCTCTCTCCGTCTCTCCCTCTCTCAGTCTCTCCCTCTCTCTGTCCCTCCCTCTCTCTGTCCCTCCCTCTCTCTGTCCCTCCCTCTCTCTGTCTCTCCCTCTCTCTGTCTCTCCCTCTCTCTGTCTCTCCCTCTCTCCGTCTCTCCCTCTCTCAGTCTCTCCCTTTCTCTGTCCCTCCCTCCCTCTCTCTGTCCTCCCTCCCTCTCTCTGTCCCTCCCTCCCTCTCTCTGTCTCTCCCTCTCTCTGTCCCTCCCTCCCTCTCTCTGTCCCTCCCTCTCTCTGTCCCTCCCTCTCTCTGTCTCTCCCTCTCTCCGTCTCTCCCTCTCTCCGTCTCTCCCTTTCTCTGTCCCTCCCTCTCTCTGTCCCTCCCTCTCTCCCTCTCTCCCTCTCTCAGTCTCTCCCTCTGTCTGTCCCTCCCTTTCTCTGTCCCTCCTCTCTCTGTCCCTCTCTCTCTCTGTCTCTCCCTCTCTCTGTCCCTCCCTCCCTCTCTCTGTCCCTCCCTCCCTCTCTCTGTCCCTCCCTCCCTCTCTCTGTCCCTCCCTCTCTCTGTCTCTCCCTCTCTCTGTCCCTCCCTCCCTCTCTCTGTCCCTCCCTCCCTCTCTCTGTCTCTCCCTCTCTCTGTCTCTCCCTCTCTCCGTCTCTCCCTCTCTCCGTCTCTCCCTTTCTCTGTCCCTCCCTCTCTCTGTCCCTCCCTCTCTCCCTCTCTCAGTCTCTCCCTCTGTCTGTCCCTCCCTTTCTCTGTCCCTCCCTCTCTCTGTCCCTCCCTCTCTCCCTCTCTCAGTCTCTCCCTCTCTCTGTCCCTCCCTCTCTCTGTCCCTCCCTCTCTCTGTCCCTCTCTCTCTCTGTCCCCCCTCTCTCTCTCTCTGTCCCTCCCTCTCTCTGTCCCTCTCTCTCTCTGTCCCTCCCTCTCTCTGTCCCTCCCTCTCTCTGTCCCTCCCTCTCTCTGTCTCTCCCTCTCTCTGTCTCTCCCTCTCCCTCCTCAGTCTCCCTCTATTTCTTCTTGTTTGATGCACACTGGCAGGATATTTACGGAGGAGCTGAGGGACAATCTCTTGCCAGCAGACAGCAGTGTATTGGGACAGGGTCGCGGTGAGGGTGGAGGTCGAGAAGGAAACTCCGTGAAGCTGGAACTGGTTACCTAGAACACAGGAGAAAATCCCTCAAACAATTTCAATCCATGATCATCAAATGGAAACTCAGTAACTGGGTCATTGCCTCTTATTGTCTCTTATTGTCTTCCAGTGTGATCAACCTTCTCCTACC
>NC_052168.1:1182260-1218041 GCF_902713615.1 Scyliorhinus canicula | reverse complement strand
CCCCTCCTCACCCTGACCCTCCTCACCCTGACCCTCCTCACCCCCACCCCCTCATTACCCTGACCCTCCTCACCCCCACCCCCTCCACACCCTGACCCTCCTCACCCCCACCCCCTCATTACCCTGACCCTCCTCACCTCCACCCCCGCCACACCCTGACCCTCCTCACCCCCACCCCCTCCTCACCCTGACCCTCCTCACCCTGACCCTCCTCAGCCCCACCCCCTCATTACCCTGACCCTCCTCACCCCCACCCCCTCCTCACCCTGACCCTCCTCACCCTGACCCTCCTCGCCCCCACCCCCTCCACACCCTGACCCTCCTCACCCTCGACCACCTCACCCTGACCCTCCTCACCCCAACCCTCCTCACCCCCACCCCCTCCTCACCCCCACCCCCTCCTCACCCTGACCCTCCTCACCCTGACCCTCCTCACCCCCACCCCCTCCTCACCCTGACCCTCCTCACCCTGACCCTCCTCACCCTGACCCTCCTCACCCCCACCCCCTCATTACCCTGACCCTCCTCACCCCCACCCCCTCCACACCCTGACCCTCCTCACCCCCACCCCCTCATTACCCTGACCCTCCTCACCCCACCCCCTCCTCACCCTGACCCTCCTCACCCCACCCCCTCATTACCCTGACCCTCCTCACCCCCACCCCCTCCTCACCCTGACCCTCCTCACCCTGACCCTCCTCACCCCCACCCCCTCCTCACCCTGACCCTCCTCACCCTGACCCTCCTCACCCCCACCCCCTCCACACCCTGACCCTCCTCACCCCCACCCCCTCATTACCCTGCCCACCCCTCGCCCCCACCCCCTCCACACCCTGACCCTGAATCACTCCCACCCCCTCATTACCCTGACCCTCCTCACCACCTCATCACTCAGTCCGTGTCCAGTCCGTGTCCAGTCTGGGGGAATCCTGTCCGTGTCCAGTCCGGGGGAATCCTGTCCGTGTCCAGTCCGTGTCCAGTCCGTGTTCAGTCCGTGTTCAGTCCGTGTCCAGTCTGGGGGATATTCTGAGGGGGAATGTGCTTCTGATGATCATGTTTATGATTTATGGTGAGACATTCCCGTACCAGCCTCCCCGGACAGGCGCCGGAATGTGGAGACTAGGGGCTTTTCACAGTAACTTCATTGAAGCCTACTCGTGACAATAAGCGATTTTCATTTCATTTTCATTTTCATCTGATATCGATGCTGGAGTCTGTGACTTGTGGATTTTCATTTCCACAACCAGGAAATTCGGGGTCTGTGATCAATAGCTATTGTTGTTGGTGAATTTTCAGCGATTAAACCGGGTTAAAGATCATCTCCAGCACGCCTGCTTTAACCACACTCGCAGGATTCTGGATTAACCATTACCTCAATAAATAATTCCAGTAATTCCCTGCAGGTCAGGTTAATCAATCAGCAGCGTCTATTTTGTACAGTTTGTGATTGGTGTTGTGTCACCATCCTGTTAGCTCTCCTCTGCTTCAACTTGTGAAAACAGCAACAGGAAATGAAAGCAGAGAGAGGGACACAGGACAGCACAGCTCGATAGTTAAAGGTGGTTATTGTCATCAGACACTGGGATCTTCCAGTCTGAGGCTGCGATTGGGGATTCGCCGCAGCTACACTCTCCAATTAGAAATCTGCCTTTCAGAATTGACTGGATCAGCACCACCAACGTTACAATTTTGGGAACCCAGCAGCAAGATGCACAGTGGGATCCCACAGGCAGCAATGTGATAGCGACCTGGATCCAGGACTCTGGAGGAGAACTGACCTCCGCTCTGCTGTCAAACCATGATTACTCAAACTCACATCCACAGGAGGGGACACGCACAGACTCACTTTAGCATCTCATCCATCAGAAAGGCAGCACCTCTGACAGTGCAGCACTCCCTCAGTACTGACCCTCTGACAGTGCGGCACTCCCTCAGTACTGACCCTCTGACAGTGCGGCACTCCCTCAGTACTGACCCTCTGACAGTGCTGCACTCCCTCAGTACTGACCCTCTGACAGTGCAGCACTCCCTCAGTACTGACCCTCTGACAGTGTGGCACTCCCTCAGTACTGACCCTCTGACAGTGCAGCATTCCCTCAGTACTGACCCTCTGACAGTGTGGCACTCCCTCAGTACTGACCCTCTGACAGTGCGGCACTCCCTCAGTACTGACCCTCTGACAGTGCGGCACTCCCTCAGTACTGACCCTCTGACAGTGCGGCACTCCCTCAGTACTGACCCTCTGACAGTGCTGCACTCCCTCAGTACTGACCCTCTGACAGTGCTGCACTCCCTCAGTACTGACCCTCTGACAGTGCGGCACTCCCTCAGTACTGACCCTCTGACAGTGCGGCACTCCCTCAGTACTGACCCTCTGACAGTGCGGCACTCCCTCAGTACTGACCCTCTGACAGTGCGGCACTCCCTCAGTACTGACCCTCTGACAGTGCTGCACTCCCTCAGTTCTGACCCTCTGACAGTGCAGCACTCCCTCAGTACTGACCCTCTGACAGTGCGGCACTCCCTCAGTACTGACCCTCTGACAATATACTACTCTCTTTGTAATGAACGTCTGACTTGAAGCCACATTGTTGTGAGGGGTGTTAACCTTTCTGAGCTGTGGCTGATAAGAACTCCTCACTCAAAGGAAGTTCCTGAAGCAGGAGTTTATCCAATTGATTTTTGATCCCTCTTGTGACCTATAAACTCAGTATTTTATTGATCTTACTTATGTCAGTTAACCTTGTTCACCTCGACAGCCTCCACCGCACAATCTCAAGGTGTAGGAATGATGATTCAGTCACTTTGCTTCGGGCTCCCTGGTCTTTCTCAAGTTTTGTAAGTAACTCTCTTACTCCATTTGCTGAAGAAACCTTTCAGCTACCGAATGGCGATGGTTGAGACCAGGCATCAGGCAATAAACCTGGACTCTTCCTCGCTGATTTCTGCAATTACTCTGCAGCTGTACTGGGGAGGTTAGACATCAGGATTCAAGCAGCACGGTGGCGCAGTGGTTAGCACTACTGCCTCACGGCACCAAGGACCTGGGTTCAATCCTGGCCCTGGGTCACTGTCCGTGTGGAGTTTGCACATTCTCCCCGTGTCTGTGTGGGTCTCACCCCCACAGCCCAAAGATGTGCAGGGTTGGTGGATTGGCCTCGCTAAATTACCCCTTAATCGGAAAAAAAATAATTGGGTACTCTAAATTTATATAAAAAAGGATTCAAGCAGCATTCTTGTCTACTTACTCGTCCTCCTGTTCCTCAGGGAGTTGCTCTTTCTGGGAACGAACCCATTGCTCAACATTACACAATGAGCTTCTCTGTGGGTCCACGTACTCATCGCCAGGCTTGGGACCCCCCTCAAATCTGAACGCGCTGTTCTGAACCCCACTTGTGGGAGTGGAAGGGGGGACAGTACCATTGTGTGGTGGGGGGGTCAGCTGCTCGAGGGAGATGGTCAAACATGGGTCATCTCTGTGACTATTGGTTGGCGCCAGCAGGTCCTGTCTGACCACCTCCAATTTCCTTTCCATCATTTCACTCCTGCTGCCCATTTGCCGCCTTGGCTCTGACAGTTTGGCGATTTCCAGTGACTCAGCACTTTGGGCATTTTCCCGGTCTTGGAGTAAGCCAGATTTTGTGAAATCCTCAAAGCTGGAATATCGTTGTTCCTGGGGAACTCGCTTTGCAGCTTTCATCGAGGTGATGCTGGAAAAACAATAAGCAAACATTTAAAGGGTGAATAAACTGAGTTGTAAAGGTGAAGAAAGAAATTCCAAATTACGTCCCGATATACTGAACTCTTAAATACAGCCTGTGGTTTTACAAATGGACATAGAGGTCAAAGATGGCTGTGGATGTAACTCCAGTCACTGGTTGAATTGCTGGTGGCTGCTGCTAAGAGAGAGAGAGAGAGAGACAATGGAATCACCCCATGTCTCCAGCCAAGGACACATCAAAAGCACAGAAGCCATACTGAAAGTAACTGCTATCTCCTGTTGAGATAATGGGAGCTGATTATAATCTCCGCAGGAATGTCCAAGACCGGTTTGTAGATCTCAACTTCCAGGAATATACAAAGACGGGGATAAAGACCAACTGTAAAACGTGCTCCGCGTCCGACTCGCGCTGGGTGCGTCAGTATGTGACACAGGAGGAAAGGCAGCCAGCGTTACTCCTACAAGTTTTGCAGGTATCTCTCTCTCTCTGATTGCTGTAGACGGCCAAGTCAGCAAAGCCACAGCTGAAAAGGAAACAGGGCAGCTTCTCATATAAACCACAGAACACGGGAATATCAAAACCAACTATTCAGCGCCTTTCTGAAAAAGCAGGTGGTGTCATTCCCTGCTGCTCCCCCCACGCAGGATACAGGATAGGGTGGTCTCCGGCACCTGGGTGGGGGAGGGGAAGGTTTCAGACATTTACCGGGAACTTCAGGAGGTGGAGGAAGCCCCAGTGGAGGAACTAGGGCGGGGAGCTGGATGCGGGCCTGTGGGCGGACGCCTAATTAGAGTCAATTCCTCCTCATCATGTGCCAGGCTCAGCTTAATCCAGTTTAAGGTGGTCCACCCGGCGCACATGATGGCAGCCAGGATGATCGAGCTCTTTGGGGTTGAGGGTAGATGCGCGAGGTGTGCGGGAAGCCTGCAGACCATGTCCATATGCTCGGGGCTTGCCCGGCTCTGAAGGGATTCTGGCAGGGATTCGCTAAGGCAATGTCCAAGATCTTAGACACGCGGGTGGTGCCGAGTCCAGAGATAGCGATCTTTGGTGTGTGAGACGATCCGGGAGTTCAGGGGGCGAAAGAGGCCGACGTCCTGGCCTTTGCCTCCCTGGTAGCCTGGAGACGGAGCGTATTAATGTGGAGGGGCTCGAAGCCCCCGAGTGTAGAGACCTGGGTTAGTGACATGGCCGGGTTTCTCAGCCTTGAGAGGGTCCATGGCGGGGTTCGCTCGGAGGCGGCAGCCGTTCCTCGACTTTCTAGGAGAGCAGTAAAGGTCAGCAGCAGCAGCACCCCGGGGGGGGGGGGGGGGTCATTACGTTGTATTGTTCCTTTCTTTGTACATACGATTAACATTTATTTTATTCTGTTAATTGTTGCGTCTGGTTATGCAAAAATTATGTTTTTGACAAAAATGTGAATAAAAATAATTCAAATTTAAAATAAACTATTCAACTACTGAAGTCAGCACGGCTGGAATGTGCAACGTCCCACTGACAAGTCAAAGACTGATTTGTCTATATACTTTTTTTATTCTTAAAATAAATTTAGAGTACCTAATTCATTTTTTCCCAATTAAGGGGCAATTTAGCGTGGCCAATCCACCTACCCCGCACATCTTTTAGTTGTGGGGGTGAAACCCACGCAGACACAGGGAGAATGTGCAAACTCCTCACAGACAGTGACCCAGGGCTGGGATCGAACCTGGGACCTCAGCACCGTGAGGCAGCAGTGCTAACCAGTAGGCCACCGTGCTGCCCTCTCATTTTCAAACATAAATATTGGACTGGGAAAATGATCCCTAAAAGAAGGAATCTGTTTTAAATGAAATGAAAATCGCTTATTGTCATAAGTAGGCTTCAAATGAAGTTACTGTGAAAAGCCCCTAGTCGCCACATTCCAGCGCCTGTTCAGGGAGGCTGTTGCGGGAATCGAACCGTGCTGCTGGCCTGCCTTGGTCTGCTTTCAAAGCCAGCTATTTAGCCCACTGTGCTAAACCAGCCTCTATGAATCTTCTTGTGACCCACCAAAGTGGTTGAATAAAGAAAGGGAGCCAGTTCATCAGGCATCACCCGGGATCACAGGCCTGGGGACTGATAGATAATGGGGCGGAGCTGTTAAAATCTGATGTTAAAGACAAGCTGATCCTCAACACGAAGAACATATTGTATTCAACGTGATAATTATCACAGAATGTAAATTGACCAATAGGAGCCTTGCTCGTTGTCAGTAAACTGCTTTTTACTGACAATCTCCACGAGCTCCTGTGATTTTATTAACTCTACAGCCTTAACTCTAAAGTTCAAACACCACGACCTACATCCTCTTCCTCCTCTCAAACCCACATCACATCTCACTGTCCTGGCCTCTATTCCAAATCATTCAATTGCAAAACTTCTAAATTAGTGAACTTCCAATCAGCTTCTTTCCATCTCTGATTATTAAATATCAACTTCAGTCACAGCGCAGTTTACTTCTCTTGTTTTCTGGAAATATCTGAAATAAGACCAGGGGCGGGATTCTCCGACTTCGCTGGGGGGCCGGGATTCTCCGACTTCGCTGGGGGGCCGGGATTCTCCGACTTCGCCGGGGGGCGGGATTCTCCGACTTCGCCGGGGGGGACGGGATTCTCCGTATTCGCCGGGGGGGCGGGATTCTCCGTATTCGCCGGGGGGGGGCGGGATTCTCCGACTTCGCTGGGGGGCCGGGATTCTCCGACTTCGCTGGGGGGGCGGGATTCTCCGACTTCGCCGGGGGGGACGGGATTCTCCGACTTCGCCGGGGGGGGCGGGATTCTCCGACTTCGCCGGGAGGCGGGATTCTCCGACTTCGCCGGGAGGCGGGATTCTCCGACTTCGCCGGGAGGCGGGATTCTCCGACTTCACTGGGGGGCGGGATTCTCCGACTTCACTGGGGGGCGGGATTCTCCGACTTCGCCGGGGGGCGGTGTGAATCCCGCGCCCGCCGTGACCCGAATTCTCTGGCACCAGAGATTCGGTGGGGGCGGGAATCGCTCTGCGCCGGTCGGCGTGCCCCCCCCCCTCCCGGCGATTCTCCGGCCCAGGATGGGCCGCTGTCAAGCTTCTCCCGCCGGAGTGGATCAAACCACCTACCTTACCGGCGGGAGCAGGTGGCGTAGGCGGGCTCCGGGGTCCTGGGGTGGGGGGCACGGGGCCATCTGGCCCCGGGGGGTGCCCCCACGGTTGTCTGGCCCGCGATCGGGACCCACCGATCGGCGGGCGTGCCTGTGCCGTGGGGGGCACTCTTTTCCTTCCGCCTTCACCATAATCTTCACCATGGCGGAGGCGGAAGTGACCCCCTCCCCTGCGCATGTGCGGGGATGACATCAGCAGCCACTGACGCTCCGGCGCATGCGCGGACTTCCGCTGGCCGGTGAAGTCCCTTCGGCCCCGGCTGGCATGGCGCCAAAGGCCGTTCCCACCGGCCCGCGGAGTGCCAACCACTCCAGCGCAGGCCTAGCCCCTCAATGTGAGGGCTTGGCCCCTAAAGGTGCGGAGACTTCCCCAGCTTTGGGGCGGCCCGATGCCGGAGTGGTTCCCGCCACTCCATCTCGCCGGGACCCCCCGCCCGCCGGGTAGGGGGAATCCCAGCCCAGGAGTGGGCCATTCAGCCCCTCTAACCTGAGTCTTGGATATAATTATGATGTGGAGATGCCGGTGTTGGACTGGGGTGAGCACAGTAAGAAGTCTTACAACAGCAGGTTAAAGCCCAACAGGTTTGTTTCGAATCACTAGCTTTCGGAGCGCAGCTCCTTCTTCATTCACCTGAGGAAGGAGCTGTACTCCTAAAGCTAGTGATTCGAAACAAACCTGTTGGACTTTAACCTGCTGTTGTCAGACTATTTATTGAATATAATCAATGATGGATCAAACACAATCTGTCTCGCAGTGGAGAATTCCAAAGATCTGAATGAGGAAGTTCTCACCTCAGCCCTAACGAGCTGCCTTGATATCCTGGGTACGCTGCTTCCCGATGAAGAGATAGAACATAGAACAGGCCCTTCGGCCCTCGATGTTGTGCCGAGCAATGATCACCCTACTCAAACCCATGTATCCACCCTATACCCGTAACCCAACAACCCCACCCTCAACCTTACTATTAGGACACTACGGGCAATTTAGCATGGCCAATCCACCTAACCCGCACATCTTTGGACTGTGGGAGGAAACCGGAGCACCCGGAGGAAACCCACGCAGACACGGGGTGGACGTGCAGACTCCACACAGACAGTGACCCAGCCGGGAATCGAACCTGGGACCCTGGAGCTGTGAAGCATTTATGCTAACCACCTATGCTACCCGTGCTGCCCCACGATTTAATGAAGGGATTTAGGGCAATGTATCCGAGTTTACTGATGTTACAAAGCTAGGTGGAAAAGTAACTGTAATGTTTCCAGGAGACGGGAGTGAAAAGCCAAATTGTTTATTTGAATCTGAATATAAACAATCTGAATATAAAGCTGTTCCCACAAAATAAACGTCCCAGTAAAATATGGAGAAGTGGGAAATTATCCACTTTGGGAGCAGAATGTATTTTAAAGTTGACAGCCTGAGAAATTGACACTGGGACCTACATGTCATCGGGGTCGACTGTGCAGGAAAGGCCATTTGACCCATTGCCTCAGCGCTGGTCAAAAACAACTACCTAACTATTCTAATCCCATTTCCCAGCACTCAAAGAACAAAGAGAACAAAGAACAAAGAAAATTACAGCACAGGAATAGGCCCTTCGGCCCTCCCAGCCTGCGCCGATCCAGATCCTTTATCTAAACCTGTCTCCTATTTTCCAAGGTCTAGTTCCCTCTGTTCCCCGCCCGTTCATATATCTGTCTAGATGCCTCTTAAATGATGCTATCGTACCCGCCTCTACCCCCTCCACTGGTAAAGCGTTCCAGGCACCCACCACCCTCTGCATAAAAAACTTTCCACACACATCTCCCTTAAACTTTACCCCTCTCACTTTGAAATCGTGACCCCTTGTAACTGACACCCCCACTCTTGGGAAAAGCTTGTTGCTATCCACCCTGCCCATACCTCTCATAATTTCGTAGACCTCAATCAGGTCCCCCCTCAACCTCCGTCTTTCCAACAAAAACAATGCTAATCTACTCAACCTTTCTTCATAACTAGCACCCTCCATACCAGGCAACATCCTGGTGAACCTCCTCTGCACCCTCTCCAAAGCCTCCACATCCTTCTAGTAATGTGGCGACCAGAACTGCACGCAGTATTCCAAATGTGGCCTAACCAAAGCCCATAGCCTTGCCTGTCCTGGGATCACAAGTCCAGATCTAAATACATCTTCAATGTTGTGAGGGTCTCTGCCTCCACCCCCCTTTCAGGCAGCGAGTTCCAGACTCCCACCGCCCTCTGGGTGAGGGTTTCCCTCACATCCCCTCGAAACCTCCGGCCCCTCACCTTAAATCTCTGCCCCCTGGTCATTAATCCCTCCACCAAGGGGAAAGGTTGCTTCCTGTCTGCTCTATCTAGTCCTGTACAGGGATCACAGGAAGTAAATATTCAGGTACAGTCGGCAATTAAAAAGGTAAATGGTCTGTCAGTCTGTCAGCCTACATTGTAAAGAGATTAGAGTAGAAAAATAGAAGAGATTTTTCGACAATGCAGAGCGAGGCCAAACAGCGCGGGTTCAATTCCCGTACCGGCTTGAGGTTATTCATGAAGGCCCCGGCCTTCTCAACCTCGCCCCTCGCCTGCGGTACGGTGATCCTCACGTTAAATCACCACCGGTCAGCTCTCCCCTCAAAGGGGAAAGCAGCCAATGGTCATCTGGGACTATGGTGATTTTACACTGATACCGAGTACTGGTGAGTGTGCAGCTGGAATAAGAGGCACAGTTTTGGTCACCTTACCCAGAACTTTGTCCCTTCAGCTGCCTGAGGCCTGAAATATGGCAGCAAATTGCAAAACGTTTGATACCAAGTAACAGGATTAAATGATAAAGAACCGGATCCATTGGGATTGTGGACAGTGGGAGCGAATGGGAAGGAGTTTGATCCATTGGGATTGTGGACAGTGGGAGTGAATGGGAAGGGGTTTGATCCATTGGAATTGTGTACAGTGGGAGTGAATGGGAAGCGGTTTGATCCATTGGGATTGTGGACAGTGGGAGTGAATGGGAAACGGTTTGATCCATTGGAATTGTGTACAGTGGGAGTGAATGGGAAGCGGTTTGATCCATTGGGATTGTGGACAGTGGGAATGAATGGGAAGGGGTTTGATCCATTGGAATTGTGTACAGTGGGAGTGAATGGAAAGCGGTTTGATCCATTGGGATTGTGTACAGTGGGAGTGAATGGGAAGGGGTTTGATCCATTGGGATTGTGGACAGTGGGAGTGAATGGGAAGGGGTTTGGGTCCATTGGGATTGTGGACAGTGGGAGTGAAAGGGAAACGGTTTGATCCATTGGGATTGTGTACAGTGGGAGTGAATGGGAAGCGGTTTGGGTTCATTGGGATTGTGGACAGTGGGAGTGAACGGGAAGGGGTTTGATCCATTGGGATTGTGGACAGTGGGAGTGAAAGGGAAATGGTTTGATCCATTGGAATTGTGTACAGTGGGAGTGAAGGGGAAGGGGTTTGGGTCCATTGGGATTGTGGACAGTGGGAGTGAATGGGAAGCGGTTTGGGTCCATTGGGATTGTGGACAGTGGGAGTGAATGGGAAGCGGTTTGGGTCCATTGGGATTGTGTACAGTGGGAGCGAATGGGAAGGGGTTTGATCCATTGGGATTGTGGACAGTGGGAGTGAACGGGAAGGGGTTTGGGTCCATTGGGATTGTGGACAGTGGGAGTGAATGGGAAGCGGTTTGGGTCCATTGGGATTGTGGACAGTGGGAGCGAATGGGAAGGGGTTTGATCCATTGGGATTGTGGACAGTGGGAGTGAACGGGAAGGGGTTTGATCCATTGGGATTGTGGACAGTGGGAGCGAATGGGAAAGGGTTTGATCCATTGGGATTGTGGACAGTGGGAATGAATGGGAAGCGGTTTGATCCATTGGGATTGTGGACAGTGGGAGTGAATGGGAAGCGGTTTGGGTCCATTGGGATTGTGGACAGTGGGAGCGAATGGGAAGGGGTTTGATCCATTGGGATTGTGGACAGTGGGAGCGAATGGGAAGGGGTTTGGGTCCATTGGGATTGTGGACAGTGGGAGCGAATGGGAAGGGGTTTGATCCATTGGGATTGTGGACAGTGGGAGTGAATGGGAAGGGGTTTGATCCATTGGGATTGTGGACAGTGGGAATGAATGGGAAGCGGTTTGATCCATTGGGATTGTGGACAGTGGGAATGAATGGGAAACGGTTTGATCCATTGGGATTGTGGACAGTGGGAATGAATGGGCAGCGGTTTGATCCATTGGAATTGTGTACAGTGGGAGTGAATGGGAAGGGGTTTGATCCATTGGGATTGTGGACAGTGGGAATGAATGGGAAGCGGTTTGATCCATTGGGATTGTGGACAGTGGGAGTGAATGGGAAGGGGTTTGATCCATTGGGATTGTGTACAGTGGGAGTGAATGGGAAGGGGTTTGATCCATTGGGATTGTGTACAGTGGGAGTGAATGGGAAGGGGTTTGATCCATTGGGATTGTGGACAGTGGGAATGAATGGGAAGCGGTTTGATCCATTGGGATTGTGGACAGTGGGAGTGAATGGGGTTTGATCCATTGGGATTGTGGACAGTGGGAGTGAATGGGAAGCGGTTTGGATCCATTGGGATTGTGGACAGTGGGAGTGAATGGGAAGCGGTTTGATCCATTGGGATTGTGGACAGTGGGAGTGAATGGGAAGGGGTTTGATCCATTGGAATTGTGTACAGTGGGAATGAATGGGAAACGGTTTGATCCATTGGGATTGTGGACAGTGGGAGTGAATGGGAAGGGGTTTGATCCATTGGAATTGTGTACAGTGGGAATGAATGGGAAAGGGTTTGATCCATTGGGATTGTGGACAGTGGGAATGAATGTGAAACGGTTTGATCCATTGGGATTGTGGACAGTGGGAGTGAATGGGAAACGGTTTGATCCATTGGGATTGTGGACAGTGGGAATGAATGGGAAATGGTTTGATCCATTGGGATTGTGTACAGTGGGAATGAATGGGAAACGGTTTGATCCATTGGGATTGTGGACAGTGGGAGTGAATGGGAAGGGGTTTGATCCATTGGGATTGTGTACAGTGGGAATGAATGGGAAACGGTTTGATCCATTGGGATTCTACAACAGGAAAGATTGGGAAGGCATTGGGTAGTTTCTGGATTTGACAATAATTACGTGTTTGAACTCCTGACCTGGAAAATTCTGGTTCCACGCGTGCAGAGTGGGTCAGAGCTCTGATCCATCCATTCATATCCTCCTGCGTGTCAGCGCTGAAATAATAGGTCCTCATTCCTGAGTGTTCAGCCTGAAGGACAGGAAATCAGGTCAGTGTTCACTACTGAATGTTTCCTTTCTCTGTTAGAATCCTCTCTCCTCACATCCCTCCTGACATTCAACCAGGAATGCTGGATAATGGAGCATTGCTTCAAGAAGTAATCCCACATCACAGCAAAAATTTATAAATCTCAGTAAAAACATTGAATACTGTGTTTGGGTTATTAGGTCTGTTCCACGTTCTAATCCTAACCCTAAAGACTGGAGTTCCCAGTTCCATCCTGACTGACTGCCTGGAGTTCCCAGTCCATCCTGACTGACTGCCTGGAGTTCCCAGTCCATCCTGACTGATCTGCCTGGAGTTCCCAGTCCATCCTGATTGATCTCCCTGGAGTTCCCAGTCCATCCTGACTGACTGCCTGGAGTTCCCAGTCCATCCTGACTGATCTGCCTGGAGTTCCCAGTCCATCCTGACTGATCTGCCTGGAGTTCCCAGTCCATCCTGACTGATCTGCCTGGAGTTCCCAGTCCATCCTGACTGATCTGCCTGGAGTTCCCAGTCCATCCTGACTGATCTGCCTGCTTCACCCTTTGCCAGAATTGCAAAGTCCATGGTGGGGGGGGAAAGTAATTAATCCCACACAGAAATCCCAGGAATTTCCAGGAGAAAAATGCAAACGGCAGAGACACCATATCGTCACTGGGCCCGGAGACTCACAGACGCAGGAGTTGCTGATTTTCCTGATCAGACCCGGAACCCAATTCTGACAGAAATGTGGACTTATTTCCGCTGATCTCACAGGTTTTACCCCCTGATTGATTCAGAGATCACGGTCGGGATTCTCCGATTGCCGACACGAAATCGCGTTCGGTGATTGGCCGGAGAATCCGTTTTTACGGCGAAATCGGGGCGGCGCTGTTTTTCAGATGCTCCGCCCCCCGATGGGCTGACTTCCCGACGGCGTTGGTCGCGTGTCCTCTCAATTTCCGGGGACCTCGCGTGGCGGTTGAGGACGGTGTCGAGCGTCGCCACAGACAGGGAGGGGGGAGGGGGGAGCCGTTCCGCTGGCAGGGGGGTCTTCAGTGGGGTCTGGGGAGACTGGTCGGGGGTGGTCCGGGGGTGGCGAGGGGGGTCTCGGGGGTGCACCATCCGGCAGGCCCGGTCCGTACGCGGCCAGCGCCATGTTGTCTGGCACGGCCGCCGTCACCACAGCTCGCACGCCCACGGACCCGGCCATTCTGCGTCCATAACCGCAGGTGAAGCCGGGGCTTTACGCGGCTCAGCTGCTAGCCCCCCCCCCCCCCACCGGGTAGAGGATCGGTGCGGGGGCAACAGCGACTGTTTACCGTAAGGCCAGACGCTTTCTCTGGACATAGCCGCAAAATCGGAGAGTCCAGCCCCATGTTTATGGCCAGACGGAACCATCCCAACCCCGTTCAGATCAGACCCCACCGTCACATAATGTCCTCCCCCACTCTGTCAGATTCTTCTGACCCCCCCCCCCCCCCCCCCCCCCCACAGCCCCCATGTTCCCAATTCAAAATCTGACTTGTCCTGAACTTTGAAAGTGAATTTCCGTGTTTTCCGATCCTGTGGATCAGCGGCAGTGATGATGTAACTGGGCATCGGAATACTCCCCAGGATTCTCTCTTCCCGACTATCTGTGGAGCAAAAGACACAAAGAATCAGCCCTCCCAAGAAACCCTTTTACCCAGTAAAGATCTTATCCTCATCTTCCCACAGGAAGTGGCAGGGATTGGGCAGACAGCAAGCAGGCGGGGCGGACAGCGAGCAGAAAGGGGGCAGACAGTAGGCAGACGGAGCAGACGGAGCAGACAGCGAGCAGACAGCGAGCAGACAGCGAGCAGACGGGGCAGACAGTGGACAGACGGGGCAGACAGCGAGCAGACGGGGCAGACGGGGCAGACGGGGCAGACGGGGCAGACGGGGCAGACAGGGGGCAGACGGGGCAGACGGGGCAGACAGGGGGCAGACGGAGCAGACGGGGCAGACGGGGCAGACGGAGCAGACGGAGCAGACGGAGCAGACGGGGCAGACAGTGGGCAGACGGGGCAGACGGGGCAGACGGGGCAGACAGTGGGCAGACGGGGCAGACGGGGCAGACGGGGCAGACGGGGCAGTCGGGGCAGACGGGGCAGACAGTGGGCAGACGGGGCAGACGGAGCAGACGGAGCAGACGGGGCAGACGGGGCAGACAGTGGGCAGACGGGGCAGACGGGGCAGAAAGGGGCAGACGGGGCAGACAGGGGGCAGACGGGGCGGACGGGGGGCAGACGGGGCAGACAGTGGGCAGACGGGGCGGACGGGGGGCAGACGGGGCAGACAGTGGGCAGACGGGGCAGACGGGGCAGACAGTGGGCAGGGAAGGTTTAATTACCTCTGTAATAAAAGAGACAGAAGTCAGACAGCACAAACCATCTTCTCTTCCACAACTTAAGGCCTGAGCTATCCTGAAAGACAGAGAAACATTTCAAACCATTCCTCAGAATCTGTAGCCAGAGGAGATGATGCGCTGATTACTCTGGAATGATCATCAGCCACTGTTACCACTAAACACAGAGACACGAAACAATCACGTAGCAGGCCCTGCCTTTCATTTATTACCCACCATAACCACAAGCTGCTGATTCTCACTGGGACACAGTTCCTGAAGGTGCTGACTCTCACTGGGGGACAGTTCCTGAAGGTGCTGACTCTCACTGGGGGACAGTTCCTGAAGGTGCTGACTCTCACTGGGATACAGTTCCTGAAGGTGCTGACTCTCACTGGGACACAGTTCCTGAAGGTGCTGACTCTCACTGGGCTACAGTTGCTGAAGGTGCTGACTCTCACTGGGACACAGTTCCTGATGGTGCTGACTCTCACTGGGATACAGTTCCTGAAGGTGCTGACTCTCACTGGGACACAGTTCCTGAAGGTGCTGACTCTCTGGGACACAGTTGCTGAAGGTGCTGACTCTCACTGGGACACAGTTCCTGATGGTGCTGACTCTCACTGGGACACAGTTCCTGAAGGTGCTGACTCTCACTGGGGACACAGTTCCTGAAGGTGCTGACTCTCACTGGGACACAGTTCCTGAAGGTGCTGACTCTCACTGGGACCCAGTTCCTGAAGGTGCTGACTCTCACTGGGACACAGTTCCTGAAGGTGCTGATTCTCACTGGGATACAGTTCCTGAAGGTGCTGACTCTCACTGGGACACAGTTCCTGAAGGTGCTGACTCTCACTGGGGGACAGTTCCTGAAGGTGCTGACTCTCACTGGGACACAGTTCCTGAAGGTGCTGACGCTCACTGGGACACAGTTCCTGAAGGTGCTGACTCTCACTGGGACACAGTTCCTGAAGGTGCTGACTCTCACTGGTGGTCAGTTCCTGAAGGTGCTGACTCTCACTGAGGCACAGTTCCTGAAGGTGCTGACTCTCACTGGGACCCAGTTCCTGAAGGTGCTGACTCTCACTGGGACACAGTTCCTGAAGGTGCTGACTCTCACTGGGACCCAGTTCCTGAAGGTGCTGACTCTCACTGGGGGACAGTTCCTGAAGGTGCTGACTCTCACTGGGGGACAGTTCCTGAAGGTGCTGACTCTCACTGGGACACAGTTCCTGAAGGTGCTGACTCTCACAGAGGGACAGTTCCTGAAGGTCCTGACTCTCACTGGGATACTGTTCCTGAAGGTGCTGACTCTCACTGGGATACAGTTCCTGAAGGTGCTGACTCTCACTGGGGGACAGTTCCTGAAGGTGCTGACTCTCACTGGGGGACAGTTCCTGAAGGTGCTGACTCTCACTGGGATACAGTTCCTGAAGGTGCTGACTCTCACTGGGACACAGTTCCTGAAGGTGCTGACTCTCACTGGGGGACAGTTCCTGAAGGTGCTGACTCTCACTGGGACACAGTTCCTGAAGGCGCTGACTCTCACTGGGGTACAGTTCCTGAAGGTGCTGACACTCACTGGGACACAGTTCCTGAAGGTGCTGACTCTCACTGGGACACAGTTCCTGAAGGTGCTGACTCTCACTGGGGGACAGTTCCTAAAGATGCTGACTCTCACTGGGACACAGTTCCTGAAGGTGCTGACTCTCACTGGGACACAGTTCCTGAAGGTGCTGACTCTCACTGGGACACAGTTCCTGAAGGTGCTGACTCTCACTGGGACACAGTTCCTGAAGGTGCTGACTCTCACTGGGACACAGTTCCTGAAGGTGCTGACTCTCACTGAGATACAGTTCCTGAAGGTGCTGACTCTCACTGGGACACAGTTCCTGAAGGTGCTGACTCTCACTGGGGGACAGTTCCTGAAGGTGCTGACTCTCATTGGGGGTCAGTTCCTGAAGGTGCTGACTCTCACAGGGGGACAGTTCCTGAAGGTCCTGACTCTCACTGGGATACTGTTCCTGAAGGTCCTGACTCTCACTGGGACACAGTTCCTGAAGGTGCTGACTCTCACTGGGATACAGTTCCTGAAGGTGCTGACTCTCACTGGGGGGCAGTTCCTGAAGGTGCTGACTCTCACTGGGGGGCAGTTCCTGAAGGTGCTGACTCTCACTGGGACACAGTTCCTGAAGGTGCTGACTCTCACTGGGACACAGTTCCTGAAGGTGCTGACTCTCACTGGGACACAGTTCCTGAAGGTGCTGACTCTCACTGGGATACAGTTCCTGAAGGTGCTGACTCTCACTGGGGGACAGTTCCGGAAGGTGCTGACTCTCACTGGGACACAGTTCCTGAAGGTGCTGACTCTCACTGGGATACAGTTCCTGAAGGTGCTGACTCTCACTGGGATACAGTTCCTGAAGGTGCTGACTCTCACTGGGACACAGTTCCTGAAGGTGCTGACTCTCACTGGGATACAGTTCCTGAAGGTGCTGACTGTCACTGGGACACAGTTCCTGAAGGTGCTGACTCTCACTGGGACACAGTTCCTGAAGGTGCTGACTCTCACAGAGGGACAGTTCCTGAAGGTCCTGACTCTCACTGGGATACTGTTCCTGAAGGTGCTGACTCTCACTGGGATACAGTTCCTGAAGGTGCTGACTCTCACTGGGGGACAGTTCCTGAAGGTGCTGACTCTCACTGGGGGACAGTTCCTGAAGGTGCTGACTCTCACTGGGATACAGTTCCTGAAGGTGCTGACTCTCACTGGGACACAGTTCCTGAAGGTGCTGACTCTCACTGGGGGACAGTTCCTGAAGGTGCTGACTCTCACTGGGACACAGTTCCTGAAGGCGCTGACTCTCACTGGGGTACAGTTCCTGAAGGTGCTGACACTCACTGGGACACAGTTCCTGAAGGTGCTGACTCTCACTGGGACACAGTTCCTGAAGGTGCTGACTCTCACTGGGGGACAGTTCCTGAAGGTGCTGACTCTCACTGGGACACAGTTCCTGAAGGTGCTGACTCTCACTGGGACACAGTTCCTGAAGGTGCTGACTCTCACTGGGGGGCAGTTCCTGAAGGTGCTGACTCTCACTGGGACACAGTTCCTGAAGGTGCTGACTCTCACTGGGATACAGTTCCTGAAGGTGCTGACTCTCACTGGGGGACAGTTCCGGAAGGTGCTGACTCTCACTGGGACACAGTTCCTGAAGGTGCTGACTCTCACTGGGATACAGTTCCTGAAGGTGCTGACTCTCACTGGGATACAGTTCCTGAAGGTGCTGACTCTCACTGGGACACAGTTCCTGAAGGTGCTGACTCTCACTGGGATACAGTTCCTGAAGGTGCTGACTGTCACTGGGACACAGTTCCTGAAGGTGCTGACTCTCACTGGGACACAGTTCCTGAAGGTGCTGACTCTCACAGAGGGACAGTTCCTGAAGGTCCTGACTCTCACTGGGATACTGTTCCTGAAGGTGCTGACTCTCACTGGGATACAGTTCCTGAAGGTGCTGACTCTCACTGGGGGACAGTTCCTGAAGGTGCTGACTCTCACTGGGGGACAGTTCCTGAAGGTGCTGACTCTCACTGGGATACAGTTCCTGAAGGTGCTGACTCTCACTGGGACACAGTTCCTGAAGGTGCTGACTCTCACTGGGGGACAGTTCCTGAAGGTGCTGACTCTCACTGGGATACAGTTCCTGAAGATGCTGACTGTCACTGGGACACAGTTTCTGAAGGTGCTGACTCTCACCGGGGACAGTTCCTGAAGGTGCTGACTCTCACTGGGATACTGTTCCTGAAGGTGCTGACTCTCACTGGGATACAGTTCCTGAAGGTGCTGACTCTCATTGGGGGTCAGTTCCTGAAGGTGCTGACTCTCACAGGGGGACAGTTCCTGAAGGTCCTGACTCTCACTGGGATACTGTTCCTGAAGGTGCTGACTCTCACTGGGATACAGTTCCTGAAGGTGCTGACTCTCACTGGGGGGCAGTTCCTGAAGGTGCTGACTCTCACTGGGGGGCAGTTCCTGAAGGTGCTGACTCTCACTGGGACACAGTTCCTGAAGGTGCTGACTCTCACTGGGACACAGTTCCTGAAGGTGCTGACTCTCACTGGGGGGCAGTTCCTGAAGGTGCTGACTCTCACTGGGACACAGTTCCTGAAGGTGCTGACTCTCACTGGGATACAGTTCCTGAAGGTGCTGACTCTCACTGGGGGACAGTTCCGGAAGGTGCTGACTCTCACTGGGACACAGTTCCTGAAGGTGCTGACTCTCACTGGGATACAGTTCCTGAAGGTGCTGACTCTCACTGGGATACAGTTCCTGAAGGTGCTGACTCTCACTGGGACACAGTTCCTGAAGGTGCTGACTGTCACTGGGACACAGTTCCTGAAGGTGCTGACTCTCACTGGGACACAGTTCCTGAAGGTGCTGACTCTCACAGAGGGACAGTTCCTGAAGGTCCTGACTCTCACTGGGATACTGTTCCTGAAGGTGCTGACTCTCACTGGGATACAGTTCCTGAAGGTGCTGACTCTCACTGGGGGACAGTTCCTGAAGGTGCTGACTCTCACTGGGGGACAGTTCCTGAAGGTGCTGACTCTCACTGGGATACAGTTCCTGAAGGTGCTGACTCTCACTGGGACACAGTTCCTGAAGGTGCTGACTCTCACTGGGGGACAGTTCCTGAAGGTGCTGACTCTCACTGGGACACAGTTCCTGAAGGCGCTGACTCTCACTGGGGTACAGTTCCTGAAGGTGCTGACACTCACTGGGACACAGTTCCTGAAGGTGCTGACTCTCACTGGGACACAGTTCCTGAAGGTGCTGACTCTCACTGGGGGACAGTTCCTGAAGATGCTGACTCTCACTGGGACACAGTTCCTGAAGGTGCTGACTCTCACTGGGACACAGTTCCTGAAGGTGCTGACTCTCACTGGGACACAGTTCCTGAAGGTGCTGACTCTCACTGGGACACAGTTCCTGAAGGTGCTGACTCTCACTGGGACACAGTTCCTGAAGGTGCTGACTCTCACTGAGATACAGTTCCTGAAGGTGCTGACTCTCACTGGGACACAGTTCCTGAAGGTGCTGACTCTCACTGGGGGACAGTTCCTGAAGGTGCTGACTCTCATTGGGGGTCAGTTCCTGAAGGTGCTGACTCTCACAGGGGGACAGTTCCTGAAGGTCCTGACTCTCACTGGGATACTGTTCCTGAAGGTGCTGACTCTCACTGGGATACAGTTCCTGAAGGTGCTGACTCTCACTGGGGGGCAGTTCCTGAAGGTGCTGACTCTCACTGGGGGGCAGTTCCTGAAGGTGCTGACTCTCACTGGGACACAGTTCCTGAAGGTGCTGACTCTCACTGGGACACAGTTCCTGAAGGTGCTGACTCTCACTGGGGGGCAGTTCCTGAAGGTGCTGACTCTCACTGGGACCCAGTTCCTGAAGGTGCTGACTCTCACTGGGACCCAGTTCCAGAAGGTGCTGACTCTCACTGGGGCACAGTTCCTGAAGGTGCTGACTCTCACTGGGACACAGTTCCTGAAGGTGCTGACGCTCACTGGGACCCAGTTCCTGAAGGTGCTGACTCTCACTGGGACCCAGTTCCAGAAGGTGCTGACTCTCACTGGGGCACAGTTCCTGAAGGTGCTGACTCTCACTGGGACACAGTTCCTGAAGGTGCTGACTCTCACTGGGTGACAGTTCCTGAAGGTGCTGACTCTCACTGGGATACAGTTCCTGAAGGTGCTGACTCTCACTGGGACACAGTTCCTGAAGGTGCTGACTCTCACTGGGACACAGTTCCTGAAGGTGCTGACTCTCACTGGGAGACAGTTCCTGAAGGTGCTGACTCTCACTGGGATACAGTTCCTGAAGGTGCTGACTCTCACTGGGACACAGTTCCTGAAGGTGCTGACTCTCACTGGGACACAGTTCCTGAAGGTGCTGACTCTCACTGGGGGGCAGTTCCTGAAGGTCCTGACTCTCACTGGGACACAGTTCCTGAAGGTGCTGACTCTCACTGGGAGACAGTTCCTGAAGGTGCTGACTCTCACTGGGACACAGTTCCTGAAGGTGCTGACTCTCACTGGGAGACAGTTCCTGAAGGTGATGACTCTCACTGGGGAACAGTTCCTGAAGGTGCTGACTCTCACTGGGATACAGTTCCTGAAGGTGCTGACTCTCACTGGGACCCAGTTCCTGAAGGTGCTGACTCTCACTGGGACACAGTTCCTGAAGGTGCTGACTCTCACTGGGACACAGTTCCTGAAGGTGCTGACTCTCACTGGGAGACAGTTCCTGAAGGTGCTGACTCTCACTGGGATACAGTTCCTGAAGGTGCTGACTCTCACTGGGATACAGTTCCTGAAGGTGCTGACTCTCACTGGGACACAGTTCCTGAAGGTGCTGACTCTCATTGGGATACAGTTCCTGAAGGTGCTGACTCTCACTGGGATACAGTTCCTGAAGGTGCTGACTCTCACAGGGGGACAGTTCCTGAAGGTCCTGACTCTCACTGGGATACTGTTCCTGAAGGTGCTGACTCTCACTGGGGGGCAGTTCCTGAAGGTGCTGACTCTCACTGGGACACAGTTCCTGAAGGTGCTGACTCTCACTGGGGGGCAGTTCCTGAAGGTGCTGACTCTCACTGGGACACAGTTCCTGAAGATGCTGACTCTCACTGGGACACAGTTCCTGAAGATGCTGACTCTCACTGGGACACAGTTCCTGAAGGTGCTGACTCTCACTGGGATACAGTTCCTGAAGGTGCTGACTGTCACTGGGACACAGTTCCTGAAGGTGCTGACTCTCACTGGGATACAGTTCCTGAAGGTGCTGACTGTCACTGGGACACAGTTCCTGAAGGTGCTGACTCTCACCGGGGACAGTTCCTGAAGGTGCTGACTCTCACTGGGACACAGTTCCTGAAGGTGCTGACTCTCACTGGGATCAGTTCCTGAAGGTGCTGACTGTCACTGGGACACAGTTCCTGAAGGTGCTGACTCTCACCGGGGACAGTTCCTGAAGGTGCTGACTCTCACTGGGACACAGTTCCTGAAGGTGCTGACTCTCACTGGGATCAGTTCCTGAAGGTGCTGACTCTCACTGGGTGACAGTTCCTGAAGGTGCTGACTCTCACTGGGGGCCAGTTCCTGAAGGTGCTGACTCTCACTGGGACACAGTTCCTGAAGGTGCTGACTCTCACTGGGGGACAGTTCCTGAAGGTGCTGACTCTCACTGGGACACAGTTCCTGAAGGTGCTGACTCTCACTGGGACACAGTTCCTGAAGGTGCTGACTCTCACTGGGAGACAGTTCCTGAAGGTGCTGACTCTCACTGGGACACAGTTCCTGAAGGTGCTGACTCTCACTGGGAGACAGTTCCTGAAGGAGCTGACTCTCACTGGGACACAGTTCCTGAAGGTGCTGACTCTCACTGGGACACAGTTCCTGAAGGTGCTGACTCTCACTGGGATACAGTTCCTGAAGGTGCTGACTCTCACTGGGAGACAGTTCCTGAAGGTGCTGACTCTCACTGGGACACAGTTCCTGAAGATGCTGACTCTCACTGGGGTACAGTTCCTGAAGGTGCTGACTCTCACTGGGACACAGTTCCTGAAGGTGCTGACTCTCACTGGGACACAGTTCCTGAAGGTGCTGACTCTCACTGGGGGACAGTTCCTGAAGGTGCTGACTCTCACTGGGGGACAGTTCCTGAAGGTGCTGACTCTCACTGGGGGACAGTTCCTGAAGGTGCTGACTCTCACTGGGACACAGTTCCTGAAGGTGCTGACTCTCACTGGGGGACAGTTCCTGAAGGTCCTGACTCTCACTGGGGACACAGTTCCTGAAGGTGCTGACTCTCACTGGGGACACAGTTCCTGAAGGTGCTGACTCTCACTGGGGGACAGTTCCTGAAGGTGCTGACTCTCACTGGGGACAGTTCCTGAAGGTGCTGACTCTCACTGGGGGACAGTTCCTGAAGGTGCTGACTCTCACTGGGGATACAGTTCCTGAAGGTGCTGACTCTCACTGGGACACAGTTCCTGAAGGTGCTGACTCTCACTGGGGACACAGTTCCTGAAGGTGCTGACTCTCACTGGGAGACAGTTCCTGAAGGTGCTGACTCTCACTGGGGGACAGTTCCTGAAGGTGCTGACTCTCACTGGGGACACAGTTCCTGAAGGTGCTGACTCTCACTGGGACACAGTTCCTGAAGGTGCTGACTCTCACTGGGGACACAGTTCCTGAAGGTGCTGACTCTCACTGGGATACAGTTCCTGAAGGTGCTGACTCTCACTGGGGGACAGTTACTGAAGGTGCTGACTGTCACCTGGAATTTCTCTGTGCCAGGTCCAGCATTCAGGCTGGAGTTTCTGGGCTACACCAGGTGTCTGTCCTCACTGAGCCACCAGAGGGAGCTCAGGCTCCATGTTTGAAATGTGCTCGGGAACGTTGGAACCAGCTCCCTGCATTCTGCTGCACTGTGTGACATCAGTGTTTTAATGGAGATGATTTGGCTTCAAATCTGGCCACCCCGCCGGCAATACACATTTAAAAATAACAGCCATTTCCCATGATCCCACTCCTCACGTTCACCCTCCATAACTTCACCCCCACCTCCTGAACACCCCCTCCCCTCCACCTCACTATCGCCCCTCACCTCCACCCCTACCTCCCACCTCCCTAACCCACCCGGTACCTGTTTGTAAAGCCAGCCCCGCATCACTGTCACTGAGTTTGGGTCTCGTTTTATCGCCTGGTCTCTCTTGGCGAATGTGTGAACTTTCTTCATTGTCCGAAGAGGCTAAGGAAACAGAAATCAAGGGTATAACTGGACAATGAATAATTGTTTGGCTGGAGACCACTGCAGCCAATTTCTAAAGGCTCTGGACCCAGGTTATCCTGAACTGATTGGCAGACACATCAGAAACTCTTTGGAAAAGTCTCTGACTGGAGGTTCTGGGACTGTTGTCCACAAGTGAAGCAGGTGATTAAGAAGGTGAATGGAGTTTTGTCCTTCATTGCTAGAGGGATGGAGTTTAAGACTAGGGAGGTTATGCTGCAAGTGTATAAGGTGTTAGTGAGGCCACACCTGGAGTATTGTGTTCAGTTTTGGTCTCCTTACCTGAGAAAGGACGTACTGGCACTGGAGGGTGTGCAGAGGAGATTCACTAGGTTAATCCCAGAGCTGAAGGGGTTGGATTACGAGGAGAGGTTGAGTAGACTGGGACTGTACTCGTTGGAATTTAGAAGGATGAGGGGGAATCTTATAGAAACATGTAAAATTATGAAGGGAATAGATAGGATAGATGCGGGCAGGTTGTTTCCACTGGCGGGTGGAAGCAGAACTAGGGGGCATAGCCTCAAAATAAGGGGAAATATTTGTAAGGGAGCCAATTCTGGGGTGGGGAGGGAGTGCTGGTGATGGGGGGGGGGGGGGGAATCCTGGAGCGGGGGAATGAGGGGGAGAGGGAATGAGGGGAGAGGGATTGAGGGGAGGGGGAATGAGGGGAGGGGGAATGAGGGGAGGGGGATTGAGGGGAGGGGGAATGAGGGGAGGGGGAATGAGGGGAGGGGGATTGAGGGGAGGGGGAATGAGGGGAGGGGGAATGAGGGAAGGGGGATTGAGGGGAGGAGGAATGAGGGGAGGGGGAAGGAGGGGAGGGGGAAGGAGGGGAGGGGGAATGAGGGGAAGGGGGAATGAGGGGAGGGGAAGGAGGGGAGGGGAATGAGGGGAGAGGGAATGGGGAGGGGGAATGAGGGGGAGGGGGAATGAGGGGAAGGGGGAATGAGGGGAGGGGGAATGAGGGGAGAGGGAATGGGGAGGGGGAATGAGGGGAGGGGGAATGAGGGAAGGGGGAATGGGGGAAGGGGGAATGAGGGGAGGGGGAATGAGGGAAGGGGGAATGAGGGGAGGGGGAATGAGGGGAAGGGGAAGGAGGGGAGGGGGAATAATGGGAGGGGGAATGAGGGGAGGGGGAATGAGGGAAGAGGGAATGAGGGGAGGGGGAATGGGGGAGGGGGAATGGGGGAGGGGGAATGAGGGGAGGGGGAAGGAGGGGAGGGGGAATGAGGGGAGGGGGAAGGAGGGGAGGGGGAATGAGGGGAAGGGGAGCGGGCACAAGGCCCCAGATTTCCCTGTGGACACTCACTAACCTTTGAGCCAAGCGAGGTGTTGATGGAGGAGATGGTGACCATACTGGACGTTTGGCTCAATCCACTGCGAGGCCTCTCAGTAAACGCAGCCATCAGAACAATCAGCCTGAAAACCCAGAGAGAAATCTCATTAACATCAGACAATAAATACAATCCTCGCTCGCTGCTCTCCTGCTCACAGGCTCACTGCGGAGGGGAACATTCCCAAATACTGTACCCAAAACCATCCTCATTGAACAAACACATGCAGAGGTTCCACAGAGCGTGTGTTCCTGTGGGTGATTAATATACTGGGTTAAAGGGCAGCACGGTGGCCTAGTGGTTAGCACAACCGCCTCACTGCGCTGAGGTCCCAGGTTCGATCCCGGCTGACAGTACTGAGGGAGTGCTGCACTGTCAGAGGGTCAGTACTGAGGGAGTGCCGCACTGTCAGTGGGTCAGTACTGAGGGAGAGCTGCACTGTCAGAGGGTCAGTACTGAGGGAGTGCCGCACTGTCAGAGGGTCAGTACTGAGGGAGTGCTGCACTGTCAGAGGGTCAGTACTGAGGGAGTGCCACACTGTCAGAGGGTCAGTACTGAGGGAGTGCCACACTGTCAGAGGGTCAGTACTGAGGGAGTGCTGCACTGTCAGAGGGTCAGTACTGAGGGAGTGCCACACTGTCAGAGGGTCAGTACTGAGGGAGTGCCACACTGTCAGAGGGTCAGTACTGAGGGAGTGCCGCACTGTCAGAGGGTCAATACTGAGGGAGTGCTGCACTGTCAGAGGGTCAGTACTGAGGGAGTGCCGCACTGTCAGAGGGTCAGTACTGAGGGATGGCCGCACTGTCAGAGGGTCAGTACTGAGGGAGTGCCGCACTGTCAGAGGGTCAGTACTGAGGGAGTGCTGCACTGTCAGAGGGTCAGTACTGAGGGATGGCCGCACTGTCAGAGGGTCAGTACTGAGGGAGTGCCGCACTGTCAGAGGGTCAGTACTGAGGGAGTGCTGCACTGTCAGAGGGTCAGTACTGAGGGAGCGCCGCACTGTCAGAGGGTCAGTACTGAGGGAGTGCCGCACTGTCAGAGGGTCAGTACTGAGGGAGTGCCGCACTGTCAGAGGGTCAGTACTGGATTTGATACGGTGCTCGCTACGTCCAATGATGAAATCATCTTCTGAGTCGCAGTCTTGATGGACCAAATCACCTCTTTGGGTGGTGCTAACTGCTTGTTGCAGGGTTCTGCGGAGGTTATTTTCACTGGTAGAAGTTCAGGCATTGTGCCGTCTTTCGTGGGGAAAGGGGCCAGATGGCCTACTCCTGCTCCTAGTTCTTATGTTCTTATGTGATCATCTTGCCTGGATGCTGTTGCTGGTCGTCACGGATCTTGCTGAGTTGAACTAAATAGACTGAACAGGCACTACAGGCAGCACAGGTACCAGGTGTTCTGCTGCTTCGTGTAGCATAAGCTGCTTCCTTGATGTAGGCTTTGACAAAGGAAGCTCCAGACTATGAAATGAGTTCAATATGTTTATTGAATCATTAACACAGTTCCTAAATCAGTTTGACTCTCTGCTAATCTAACTGTAGTAACTCAGTCTAACTGTACCAGCCTGCTCCAAGCCACGTGCTGGGGTGTGATGCTGTTGATCAACCCTGATGTACTCTCTAGTTGTGGGTCTGTGGAAAGAGAACGAGCCTGTGTGCCCTGTCCTTTTATATGGGTTGTGTAAGAACCTAAGAACATAAGAACTAGGAGCAGGAGTAGGCCATTTGGCCCCTCGAGCCTGCTCCGCCATTCAATGAGATCATGGCTGATCTTTTGTGGACTCAGCTCCACTTTCCGGCCCGAACACCATAACCCTTAATCCCTTTATTCTTCAAAAAACTATCTATCTTTACCTTAAAAACATTTAATGAAGGAGCCTCAACTGCTTCACTGGGCAAGGAATTCCATAGATTCACAATCCTTTGGGTGAAGAAGTTCCTCCTCAACTCAGTCCTAAATCTACTTCCCCTTATTTTGAGGCTATGTCCCCTAGTTCTGCTTTCACCCGCCAGTGGAAACAACCTGCCCGCATCTATCCTATTCTATTCCCTTCATAATTTTAAATGTTTCTATAAGATCCCTCCTCATCCTTCTAAATTCCAACGAGTACAGTCCCAGTCTACTCAACCTCTCCTCGTAATCCAACCCCTTCAGGTCTAGTATTAACCTAGTGAATCTCCTCTGCACATTCTCCAGTGCCAGTACGTCCTTTCTCAAGTAAGGAGACCAAAACTGAACACAATAGGTGTGGCCTCACTAACACCTTATACAATTGCAGCATAACTTCCCTAGTCTTAAACTCCATCCCTCTAGCAATGAAGGACAAAATTCCATTTGCCTTCTTAATCACCTGTTGCACCTGTAAACCAACTTCCTGTGACTCATGCACTAGCACACCCAGGTCTCTCTGCACAGCAGCTGCTTTAATATTTTATCATTTAAATAATAATCCCGTTTGCTGTTATTCCTACCAAAATGGATAACCTCACATTTGTCAACATTGTATTCCATCTGCCAGACCCTAGCCCATTCACTTAACCTATCCAAATCCCTCTGCAGACTTCCGGTATCCTCTGCACTTTTCGCTTTACCACTCATCTTAGTGTTATCTGCAAACTTGGACACATTGCCCTTGGTCCCCAACTCCAAATCATCTATGTAAATTGTGAACAATTGTGGGCCCAACACTGATCCCTGAGGGACACCACTAGCTACTGATTGCCAACCAGAGAAACACCCATTAATCCCCATTCTTTGCTTTCTATTAATTAACCAATCCTCTATCCATGCTACTACTTTACCCTTAATGCCATGCATCTTTGTCTTATGCAGCAACCTTTTGTGTGGCACCTTGTCAAAGGCTTTCTGGAAATCCAGATATACCACATCCATTGGCTCCCCGTTATCTACTGCACTGGTAATGTCCTCAAAAAATTCCACTAAATTAGTTATGCATGACCTGCCCTAAATTAGTGTAGTGCCCCCTTGTGGTAATGTCACCTCTGGGTGTCCTGATTACCCATTAGTTGTGTCCTGTTCTAATGACTCATTCGCTGTATGTCTGCATGTCAGGGCATCTCTGGTGCTCCCTCTAGTGGTTACTTAGTTGGAGTGTATTTACATTAACCCCTTGTGTATATACAGTGATGCATATCACCACATTCCCCCCTTTATTCATGTTACATATTTTCTGTACTGGGTTAAGGAAAATTGAAGAAAATAGGTAGATTAGTGAAGACATGTACAAGTCATGATGACAGTGATGATTATACAATACCAAATAATATTTATGAGTCCAAAGTTCATGAATTTATATGGTCGAGAGGCTTTCTTGTTTTGTTATTGAAGTGTTATTGATGTTGATGTTGTCATTTCCTTGTGAACGCCGTCAGTGTCCCTGTGCTTAAGGAGCCAAGAAGTCATCAGGAGGTGTTCAAATCACTTTGTTGTCTGATTTGGACTCTTTTCTTTTCGATGCTTGTGGTAGTGATTCTTGATGTCATCTTCCCTGCCTGGCGTGGACTGGTGTCTGTGATGCGAGATGATTGCGAGATCTTTCCTGTCTGACGTGGACTGGTGTCTGTGATGTGAGATGATTGTGAGATCTTTCCTGCCTGGCGTGGACTGGTGTCTGTGATGCGAGATGATTGCGAGATCTTTCCTGTCTGACGTGGACTGGTGTCTGTGATGTGAGATGATTGTGAGATCTTTCCTGCCTGGCGTGGACTGGTGTCTGTGATGCGAGATGATTGCGAGATCTTTCCTGTCTGACGTGGACTGGTGTCTGTGATGTGAGATGATTGTGAGATCTTTCCTGTCTGACGTGGACTGGTGTCTGTGATGCGAGATGATTGTGAGATCTTTCCTGTCTGACGTGGACTGGTGTCTGTGATGCGAGATGATTGCGAGATCTTCCCTGTGTGACAGTGAGTGCTGGCAGGCTGATAGTGTGAATTCTCCACCTTTCATACATTCGTTATCTCATTGCTCCTCGAACACAGTCATTTTGAAACTCACTGTCACGGCCCCGCAGACGGGTGCCAGGGGAGGTGTGGAGCGATCGGTCGCAGCATTCCCGTTTGCAGGAAGAATTGCCCAGTGGCTGCCACTGCCTTTTCAAAACACCGGCCGTGATCAGCTTGCAAGGCCGTCCTGCGCCCGCCCCCCTCAGCTGATCGAGCAGAGCCCAGGCCCACAGCCCAGCGGCCCCCAAGACCAGATTTTTAAAAAAAATCAATGGAGTCTTCCCACCAGAAGCAGCAGCAAAGAGCAGGTCACACGCACCGTGCTGTGTGTGCAAAATCACGGAGGAGAGATTCCTCCATTTTGTAGCTGCCAACAAGCAACAGGACTGTGTGAAGAACTGTAGATGGATCATTTTGTAACAATGAAGAGAGGGCTAGAGACGCAAAAAGGCCAGAATCTCACAACTGAACCTGCTGGAGAGAGTGGGTCTGCGGCAGGACAGAACGGTGCTGGTGTGAGGTGTTCCCAGAGCTTCTGATCAACAAACAATTAAGAAAAAGCTGAAATCCGGAACAAAGCACAATAAAGATGATTTCTTGAGGTATGGCTTTGTTAATTGTACCAATGCAGATCAGGATGCAAAGCCCATGTGTGTTGTCTGCAGGGAAGTACTAGCAAATGAAACTTTAAAACCCTCAAATCTTAAACGGCATTGGAAGACTAAGCACGACGAGTTCGACGACAAACCTCTTGATTTTTTTCAAGGGTGCAGCGAGAACTTAAACCATCAGCTGCAATCATTAGCAGAAATGTAACATTGAACGACAAAGCAAGTGAGATGGTGAGCACCGAGCAGGGTCCACCTGTCACATGAAAGGTTTGAGAAAATGGTGTGTTGTTAAGTTCAGGTGTCGTGGGTCGTGAAGGTGGGTTGGCAAAGGGCCCCCGAATCTCGACCCGTTGGTAAAAGTGGGTCCAGGGAAATAATTTGAGAAACGCTGCTCTACCACCTGCTGACATTTAATGGTTGATCCAGCAGTTTTCGGCAGTTTGTTGTCTGCGTCTAATCGCTGACATTTCTGATGTTGTGCCGAGTGTTTGTGCGCCTCACCCGCTCAGCGTTAACACAGCTGCCGGCAGACTGACTGCTTCACATTGCGCTCTGCAATGGGGAACTGTCCTCTCACACGGTCTGTCCACCCTTCCTGCTGAATGGACACATCTTTCACTGAATACTGAAGCTATAACTCTACCCGGAACCTTTAACTGTTGTTCAAGGGAAACTTTGGTCTTTGTCTTTGATTCAAACTTTTTTCCTGGGGTTGAAAGAATGACATTCTTGAAAGCAGTGCATCATTGAGCCGCCTTTAACCTTCGTTCTGGCACAGGTCCATTGACTGGGCTGAGGGGACAATGTTGTAACTTATTGCACTGGCCTTTGAGATTGAAAGGCCGAGATTGAGGGGAAACCTTTAGTCAGTGGATGGAATTCAAGGCTCGAGCTGCACAATCTGGGAATGTTCACAATAGAACTCTTAGTGCGAAAGCTTTGAAAAGGAAGCGGACAAAATGTGTCAGTGAAAGTGTTAATCGCCAGTAGCTGTCCGCCTAACTCTTCCTTGTATTCAATCAGCTGGGTTGACAGAGCAGTCCCTGTTTCAGTCTTCCCACCAGCTATTCAGCATTGTGTCACTGCAAACTCCAAACAGAATAATTGGACTTCAGCCAGCATTGCTGGTGCTGGAGGGGGAGAGGGGGGGGGGAGGGAGGGGAAGGGACGGAGGGAGGGAGACAGAGAGAGGGATGGATGGAGGGAGGGAGAGAGAGAGGGATGGATGGAGGGAGGGAGGGAGAGAGAGAGGGATGGATGGAGGGAGGGAGAGAGAGAGGGATGGATGGAGGGAGGGAGAGAGAGAGGGATGGATGGAGGGAGGGAGGGAGAGAGAGAGAGGGATGGATGGAGGGAGGGAGAGAGAGAGGGATGGATGGAGGGAGGGAGAGAGATCAGTAGAGCGATCTCCTTTCCACTGCCAACAAGCTCCTACCCAGCTGCTTCTCCAGGTGAGTGCAGGCCTGGCCCCCACGTATCCGCTCTGCTTTGGGAGTTGTAATGAAGGAGAAAGGCCCCAGGCCTGGACAGATGTTCTCGCTGTGTTAGAACATCAATGCCTCAGCTCAGAGACAGGATTTACAGGATACAAACATACCTACTTCATTGAAATAGCCGCTGACCAACAGATTTCTGCCATTCGGTCAAGCGGAATCAGATTTTGTCTCGATTGAGGCCAGCTTGAGTTCAGGCCTTGGGAATGAGCGAGATCCCAAGATATTTTAAGAAAATCAATATGACAGCCATCCGCACCTTCTCCCCATATTCCTCAATCCCTAATACACCTCCTCCCCTGCCCAGCACTGATCCCAGTGACAATGATCTTCCTGGTAACATTCTAAATTCCAATTCCCATTAGGATGTGAAGTTTTCCTCAGTTTCCTTCCTACCCTGGATATACAAGTCTCCTTGGGAATTAATCCGAGACTATGAGGGTCTATAGAGATCTCCCTCGGGTTAGAAAGTGATGTGAGAGTCAGAGTGGCAGCATTTCCTGCGTTCTGGCTCTGCTTTTCTTTTAATCCTTTTTTAAAAATAAATTTAGAGTACCCAATTCATTTTCTCCAATTAAGGGGCAATTTATCGTGGCCAACCCACCTAACCTGCACATCTTTGGGTTGTGGGGGTGAAACCCACGCAGACATGGGGAGAATGTGCAAACTCCACACGGACAGTGACCCAGAGCCGGGATCGAACCTGGGACCTCAGCGATGTGAGGCAGCAGTGCTAACCACTGTGCCACCGTGCTGCCCGTGTCTCCGGTTTCTGTCGGAAGTGAGAGGAAAGCTCCTGACTGAGTTTGTAGCTTGGCGGCCAAGTTTTAGTCATCCTGATTGTTGGACACATCAGCTTCGATGCAGCCTGTAATGTAAGATGTAAGATGTAGGATCAGAATTAGGCCAATCAGCCCATCGATATGCTCCGCCATTCAATCATGGCTGATATTTTCCTAATTTCCATTCTCCTGCCTTCTCCCCATAACCCCTGATCCTCTTATTGCTCAAGAACCTATCTATCTCTGTCTTAAAGACACTCAGTGATTTGGCGTTGAGGGAGGTGTAGGTGAGTGGAGGTGAGTGGAGGTGAGTGGAGGTGAGGGAGGTGAGTGGAGGTGAGTGGAGGTGAGGGAGGTGAGGGGGTGAGTGGAGGTGAGGGAGGTGAGGGGGTGAGGGAGTGAGTGGAGGTTAAGGGGTGAGGGACGTGAGGGAGGGTGAGTGGAGGTGAGTGGAGGTGAGGGGGTGAGGGAGGTGAGTGGAGGTGAGGGGGTGAGGGAGTGACTGGAGATGAACGGGTGAGGGAGGGGTGAGGGGAGGTGAGTGGAGGTGAGTGGAGGTGAGGGAGGTGAGTGGAGGTGAAGGGGTGAGGGAGGTGAGTGGAGGTGAGGGGGTGAGGGAGGTTAGTGGAGGTGAGTGGAGGTGAGTGGAGGTGAGGGGGTGAGGGAGGTGAGGGGGTGAGGGAGGTGAGGTGGTGAGGGAGGTGAGGGAGGTGAGGGGGTGAGGGAGGTGAGGGAGGTGAGGGGGTGAGGGAGGTGAGGTGAGGGAGGTGAGGGGGGTGAGGGAGGTGAGGGAGGTGAGGTGGTGAGGGAGGTGGGGAGGTGAGGGGGTGAGGGAGGTGAGGGAGGTGAGGGGGTGAGGGAGGTGAGGTGAGGGAGGTGGGGGGGTGAGGGGGTGAGGGAGGTGAGGGGGTGAGGGAGGTGAGGGGGTGAGGAGGTGAGGGAGGTGAGGGGGGTGAGGGAGGTGAGGAAGGTGAGGGAGGTGAGTGGAGGTGAGGGGGTGAGGGAGGTGAGGGAGGTGAGGGAGGTGAGGGAGGTGAAGGGTGAGGGAGGTGAGGGGGTGAGGGAGGTGAGGGAGGTGAGGGGGTGAGGGAGATGTTTCTCGTTTCTCTGCTGGGGCTTTTTGAGGAATGAAGCGATTTCTCAGATTAAGTTGACCGAGTTGTGTTTTGTTCTGTCCTCTCTGTCTTCATGGATGTTCACCCTGATCTCTTCTTGTGTCTATGGGACCATTCCTGCGATTTATTGTGTTGTTTCTTAAAATGTAAAACTTCAATAAATAAAATGTGAAAAAAAGGAAGGCAAGTGATTATATATCAGACTGAGGTGAAGGGTCAGGACCTCGAGCTGCTCCAACCAGAACCGAGATTCATCCAGACCATCAACATCATCTTGCATCACATCGACGGCCAACTGACCCCCCCATCACTAACTGACCCCCCCAATCACTAACTGACCCCCCAATCACTAACTGACCCCCAATCACTAACTGACCCCCCCCATCACTAACTGACCCCCCCAATCACTAACTGACCCCCCCAATCACTAACTGACCCCCCCATCACTAACTGACCCCCCCCAATCACTAACTGACCCCTCCACAAACTAACTGACCCCTCCACAAACTGACTGACCCCTCCACAAACTGACTGACCCCTCCACAAACTGACTGACCCCTCCACAAACTAACTGACCCCTCCACAAACTGACTGACCCCTCCACAAACTAACTGACCCCTCCACAAACTGACTGACCCCTCCACAAACTGACTGACCCCTCCACAAACTAACTGACCCCTCCACAAACTAACTGACCCCTCCAGTAACTAACTGACCCCTCCACAAACTAACTGACCCCTCCACAAACTGACTGACCCCTCCACAAACTGACTGACCCCTCCACAAACTAACTGACCCCCCCAGTAACTAACTGACCCCTCCACAAACTAACTGACCCCTCCACAAACTGACTGACCCCTCCACAAACTGACTGACCCCTCCACAAACTAACTGACCCCTCCACAAACTAACTGACCCCTCCAGTAACTGACTGACCCCTCCACAAACTAACTGACCCCTCCACAAACTGACTGACCCCCCCCAAAAACTAACTGACCCCCCTAGAACTAACTGACCCGGTCATTGGAACTGGTTCTGGGGGAGGTGGGACCAGTACAAACCGGACGGTCTGCACCTGGGCAGGACTGGAACCGATGTCCTGGGGGGGGGGGGGGGGGGGTGTTTGCTAGAGCTGTTGGGGAGGGTTTAAACTAATGTGGCAGGGGGATGGGAACCGATGCAGGAAGTTGGAAGGTAGTAAAACAGGGACAGAAGCAAAAGGAAGTAAGGGGGAAAGTGTAAGGCAGAGAAGCTAAAGTCAAAAATCAAAAAGGGCGACAATACAAGGTACAGTGACTGAGGGGAGCTCAGTGAATAGGCCCAGTAATACTAAAAGGAATAAAACTGGAGATGTTAAGATTCAAAACAGAGGTAAAAAACCCAACATAAGTGTACTTTACCTGAATGCTCGTAGTATTCGGAATAAAGTAAATGACTTGATGGCGCAAATCATGGTGAATGACTATGATTTAGTGGCCATTACTGAAACATGGTTAAGGGATGGTCACAACTGGGAGTTAAATATCCGAGGGTATCAAACTATTCGGAAGGACAGAGTGGATGGTAAGGGAGGTGGTGTTGCTCTGTTATTTAAGGATGACATCCGGGCAATAGTAAGGGATGACATCGGTGCTATGGAGGATAAGGTTGAAACCATTTGGGTGGAAATCAGGAATAGTAAGGCGAAAAAGTCACTGATAGGAATAGTCTATCGGCCACCAAATAGTAACGTTATGGTGGGGCAGGCAATAAACAAAGAAATAACTGATGCATGTAGAAATGGTATAGCAGTTATCATGGAGGATTTTAATCTACATGTCGATTGGCTGAACCACGTCGGTCAAGGCAACCTTGAGGAGGAGTTTATAGAATGTATCCGCGATAGTTTCCTAGAACAGTATGTAATGGAATCTACGAGTGAACAAGCGGTCCTAGATCTTGTCCTGTGTAATGAGACCCAATTCATTTTTCCAATTAAGGGGCAATTTAGCGTGGTCAATTCACCTAGCCTGCGCATCTTTGGGTTGTGGGGGCGAAACCCACGCAAACACAGGGAGAATGTGCAAACTCCACATGGACAGTGACCCAGAGCCAGGATCGAACCTGGGACCTCGGCGCCGTGAGGCAGCAGTGCTACTCATTGCGCCACCGTGCTGCCCCGACAGGATTGATTCATGACCACATAGTTAGGGATCCTCTCGGAAGGAGCGATCACAATATGGTGGAATTTAAAATACAGATGGAGGGTGAGAAGGTAAAATCAAATACTAGTGTTTTGTGTTTAAACAAAGGAGATTACAATGGGATGAGAGAAGAACTAGCTAAGGTAGACTGGGAGCAAAGACTTTATAGTGGGACAGTTGAGGAACAGTGGAGAACCTTCCAAGCGATTTTTCACAGTGCTCAGCAAAGGTTTATACCAACAAAAAGGAAGGACGGTAGAAAGAGGGAAAATCGACCGTGGATATCTAAGGAAATAAGGGAGAGTATCAAATTGAAGGAAAAAGCATACAAAGTGGCAAAGATTAGTAGGAGACTAGAGGACTGGGAAATCTTTAGGGGGCAACAGAAAGCTACTAAAAAAGCTATAAAGAAGAGTAAGATAGATTATGAGAGTAAACTTGCTCAGAATATAAAAACAGACAGTAAAAGTTTTTACAAATATATAAAACAAAAAAGAGTGGCTAAGGTAAATATTGGTCCTTTAGAGGATGAGAAGGGAGTTTTAATAATGGGAAATGAGGAAATGGCTGAGGAACTGAACAGGTTTTTTGGGTCAGTCTTCACAGTGGAAGACACAAATAACATGCCAGTGACTGATAGAAATGAGGCTATGGGACTTGCGGTGGCGCCCTCGAGGAGACAGGTGGCAGGTCGGATCGCTCCCGCCCGCGATGGGCAAACGGACCTTTTTGAACGGACTTTTTTGGGACCTGGCAGCCTGAATCGGTGGAAGAGACGATAGGGAAGAGGTTTCCTTCCCGGGGTATGGGCAGCTGGACTCGAAGTGGTCGAGTGGAGCAGCAAGGATCGAAGCGGGAGCAGCGGGGACCCCAGACCGGGCGGCCAAGCATGGCGGACGACGGGGACCGG